>NC_050580.1:213858661-214158661 GCF_011100635.1 Trichosurus vulpecula | reverse complement strand
TTGTAGCCAAGCTTTTGTTCAATTCTGGAGGCACTGCTCTCGCTCTGAACTCCATTTTTAAAACATTCTTTAAAAAAAAACACCCCAAAACTTTTCGTCAAAAAACACCCCCCACACAGACTTTTCCTTTCTTTTTCTATCATTTTCCTTTTTTTAAAGCAAGTTCCTTATTCAAACAACAAAACCAAGATGGGGAAGTGCCAGAATTTGATGGAATTAAATGTCACATTTGCAATTTCATTTTTGAATAAAATTTGACCAACCAAAAGTCATAGAGCACAACGTATGAGAATATAGTAGGACTAATAATAACAATAATAGCTACCTAGCATTTATATAGCATTTTTATAAATATCTCATTTTCCCCCTCACAACAAGCCTAGCAGGTAATTGCCATTATTATCCCCATTTTATGGAGAAAACTGAGGCAAACAGAAGTTAAAAGACTTTCCCAGGATCACATAGCCAGGAAGTGTCTGAGGTCGGATTGGACCTTGTCTTCCTGACTCCCGGTTCAGCACTATCCATTGCACCACCTAGCTGCCACTACTTCAATGTTTGGCTTCTAGGTTTTGAGTTCTTTATGTTTAGGTTCACTACCTAGCATTTGGTAGGAAGTTAAATATTAAATCCTCCTGAAAACTAACAGGCTGTTGATGAGCCTCCAAAATATTTTTGATTAAAAATTATATATCCACTTGAAGAGGTGTTTCTTTACTGTAGTACAAAAAGGTTGGGCTTCATGACCACTGTGTTCATTCTAGCTCTATAATCCTTATGATCCTGTTTAAAAAAAAAGATTTTTTAAATGTTTGCTTTAATCTAAAACAGTCTTGGATTGTTTTGTCTCCCAAAAGTCTTAGATTTAAGCACTGCACCAAGACTTTTGAGACACCATGTATTTTAGAACCTCAGAATCCACCCCAAATCTTCCCATGAACTATTTGTGCCTGATCTGTGGTATAACATTCTGAGCTCATATTGGTCTGATCAGCCACAGTTGGACACACTAAAACCAGACTCTAGCATAATAATGTCATTTTGGTCCTCTTCGAGAATGAAGGACAACAACCTAGCCTACAAAATGGACTGTATGTCTTCTTGAGAAAAGGCTGATAGAGAAGTTTTCAGAAACCAAAAGAAAGGATTCCAATGGTACCTTTGGTATATCAAGAGAAATTGAGGAAGGCCTCCATCATCACTATGGGTAAACGAATTTGTGGTAGGACATGGAGCTTCACAGGATGGTCAAACATAAATATAGTACGATCTACATATTGTAGGGAACATCCAATGGTCATAAATAAATGTTCCACAAGAAAAGAATTCCTCTTTTATCCCTAATAATGGGCTAAAAGTTAAAATTCTCACATTCAAATATTTTAAGGTCTCAGAAAAGCAAATTACTTATGCGCTGAGGTAGCAATTTTTATATTGAGTTTAATTTGCTTTAACATAACAGACACTTCCCAACATACACCCAGCACCCCTACCCCACCAAAAAAGCACATGCATTTTAAATTGCCAATTAAAGCTATGTAATAGCATTATTTCAAATTATTTTAGGCAAAATTTTCTACTTTTGCACTTTACTGATTGTTTCTTATTTGTTTATTTGTTGTTGGTTTTGTTTCACTTTGCTTTTTGGTAGGGACCTACAATTTCCTAGATGTAGGCAACCCCAGGGATGGAAATTTTACCAATACAAACTAGCATCTCACCTACAACTTCTTGCCCTATAAAATTAGCTGGGACACTGAAAGGTTAACTCAGTGGTCTTTAAAGTGGGAACTGTGGAATGATTCCAAGGGGGCCCATGGCTTGATCCCAAGGGCTGTGTAATCAGTCAGAAGACAGGAAGATGGGTCATATCCCATTCATTCCTATAGCCAATCTGGGTCTGTCTTCAACACAACTATACCATCCTTTTCAATACCCCCCACTCTGCCCACTCCTACAGAAAGCCTTCTATGGCTTTTTCAGATATGGCCTCAGAGGGCAGTTATAACCTAACCCAACCCAAGAAGGTAAAATTCCCTGCTTCCTCTCTACCCTCCCCCATTTCCTACATCTTTCATCCCTCCCCCACCATTCTTTGCCTCATTCTTTTCCTTATTGCCACTGCAGGTCACCCCTTAGTGATGGCTGAAATCTAAAAAAGTGATTGACTACCCCCAACCCACACTCTCTATTTTTCATTTTTTCCTATGAAAGAGTAACACAGGATGAACTGTCATAGTTGAGTTTTAATTACATTATCTTTTTTCCAAAACCCACCCTTCATAATTCTATTGAGGGCACACCCATCTAGCCGGGTTTGCAACATTGGCATTATACTTGACTCACCATATCTCTCCCCACATATCCAATTAGTTGTCAAATCTTGTTATTTCTGCCTCCACAATATCTTGCCCTTTTGTCCCCTTCTCTCTACTCAGCTACTATCCTACTTCAAACCCTTCTTGTTTCTTACCTAGGCTATTACAATGGCCTCCTAGTCTCCCTGCCTGTAATTCCTACTCACAAGCTGAGCCTGGCTCAAGCCACTAGGATAACTCAGACTTGAGAATGGAATGAAATGAGGCACTCAGAGATAATTAATAAAAGGAAGCTTACTTAGCAGTATCAGGGGAAGAACATTTAGAGCTGGGAAAGAATATTCAGTGAGGATACAGTATTGATTCATGGGGCTATAGCTTCCCTGTGCCCAGTATTGGTCATATTAGTGTTCTGGTAAAAAGCCTAAAGGAGGAGGAAAGTAACACTTTGTGCCCTGGCTTTTTTTTTTTTTAGGATACCAGAAAACTAAGTAAACAAGTTAAGCCTATAGCCCTCTGAACTAATTAAGTCTCATGGATGGTTTCAATAACTTTTGAGGAAAAAGTAGCCTACCTTGCTTAGGGCAGGGCCTTTGATAGTGCACTCCAATCCATCTTCCACACAGCTGCCAAAATAATTTTCCTAGAACACAGAAATGACTATGTCATTTACCTATTTGATTAACTCCACTGGCTTGCTATTGACTCTAGGATCAAATTTTATTGTATGTTTTTTAAAATTTCTTTTTTGTGTACATACATAATTATCAATGTAGCAATACAAGTATATCATGTATGAATAAGCAAATACACATCTGCTGGAGATGTACGATCAAAAAATTTTCACTGGAAGGGATGCATGCCCAAAAAAGTTTGGAGACCATTGAGTTGTCAATTACCCAGACTCGCATGTTAGAGACAAACTCTGAAAGGATGATGTCAGAGACAGAACTTGAATCCTGACTTTCAGACCCATCTTTCCCCTAGACGAGGCCTCTCACTTACACAATATTCAGCTTCTTAGTTCCTTGCCTTTGCACAAGCTCTCTCATGCTTAGGATGTATTCCCTTCTTATCTCTACCCCATAGAATACCAAAATTCCTTCAAAACTTATCTTAAGGGTTATCTCCTATATAAGGAGATAATCCTTCAACTACTAGTTTCCCTTTTAAATTAATTTATATTTCAAAGAATCATAGAATTTGAGAGTTGGCCATTTAGTCCGACCCATAAATGAACAGAACCCTCTATAAATATATCCTACAAGTGTTGTCTAGTTTCTTCTAGAAGGGTGAACCTTCTACCTCTCTAGTCAGCCTATTCTACTTTTAGACAGCTCTAATTACTAGGAAGGTCTGCCTGACACCAAGCCTGAATCTGTCTTTTTGCAACTTACAACCAACTCCTATAGGGCCAAACAGAACAAATTATATGTCTCTGTTGTATGACAGCCCTTTGAATAGTTGGAGACAGCTGTCATGTCCCCCCAAATTATCTCTTCTCTAGGCTATGTATCCACAGTTACTTCTATCCATCCATTTATATTCCGTGCTACTAGTCTCTTCTGTCCCCTCTGAGTCATCTGTTCTTCAGGTTAAACATGCCTATATTTCTTTAATTGATTCTCATATGTCAAGAACCATCTTAGTTACCTTCCTCTCAACACTCTAGTCCAAGTTATTAAAGCACATCACCCAGGAACGTACATGGAACTCCAAATGAAGTCTGACAAGGTCAACAAGCAGTGGGATTATCAACTCCCTGTTATAGCTAGGCCTACCTTTCTCTGATACTCGTTTGCCTAATATTAGGATAGCATAAACCCAACAGATACAAAAAGAAACAACAATGCCTTTTGTTCATTGCCACATGGCAATAGGATTAAAAAAAAAAGCAAGGTTGAGGCTCCTCCATCAGTTCTTCTTCTTAAAAGCCACTAGGGAAGAAAATATTTCTTCTGTTCATGATTCTTATGTGCACATTCAATTCCAGCTTAGCAACCAATTAAAAGACTTTTCATGATTTCTCTGTAAACTGCCAGGAAACAGTAAAAGAACACCTCCACATGCTCTGAAGTGAGGGGATAGGCCCTTTCTCTACTACACACTCCCAGTAGCATGATCACCAAGCCTCCAAGTTATAGACTGCAGGAGGCAGAGAATATTGTGTATGCTATCAAGTCTATGTTTCCTTTCCTTTCCCCTACCAATCCCTGTTGCAGAAGAAGTAAAAACCCTAAAGAATGTGATAAGCAGCAAAGTCTGACATCTCAAGAAAACATTAAGAAGATTGTCCCCAGAGCTTAGTCTCTGTTGGACTAAGAATGAAATATACATTTTAAAACATTTATGCTCATATTCTGTTATCTTGCTTAAGGACATAAGCAATCACCTGAGATCATCAGATTTCAAATCAGGAGAGACCTAGATTCAGATTCTCCCTCTAACTTGGTTCCTTGGTTTCTGTAATGGGGGATATGCCAAATAGAAAAGGTGATTGAGATAGAGTCAGCAGCTCAGTAGACTTAAAAGTCGAAGTCTCCACTTCTCTCTCTGTCTCTTTTTCACTTTCATTCACTTATAAGTACTCTGCCAGTCCTTTGGACTTCTAAAGAGAGGTAAAGGGTAGGATCTTGTTCTAACTCTATGATGTGAGGCTAATTTTGCTCGAAACAAGTTAACCTCAACCTTCTCCCTAACAAATACCTTTTTCTCCTCTCCCTAGCTTAGCTACAAATCAATGGATCCTGGGTCCCTCCACCACTATCCCTTTTTTTTTTTTCCTAATCAACACTAAGTAATGACATTTTGTCTTTCTTCAAGCAGGGCCCCCTCCTAGGCTTCACTCTTTGCTTCATATACCCATCCTCTCTCTCTCCCCGCCCTACCTTCCCTCCCACTCCCCTCCCTGCCCCACTCTCCCTGCCCTGCCCCCCATGCTCAGCCCAGTCCCTGATTGTCTTCTCCTTTTACATCTTTATAATTTTTTATACTACCCTGGCTCAGCCTAGACTATAACGTGATATGTGTACTTCCCATCCCCCCCACCCCTCCCCATTATGTGAATGAATTTCACCTGGGGATCCTGATTTTTAAGAAGTATTGAGACCCTCCCTTCTCTACCTTCTCTATGCCCAGGGCAATTCTTTCCAGATTGTTAAGACTGTTGCTATCTTCTTAGTGACCCAAAGAAAAAAGTGGGATGACCAGGGTATGATAATCTTTTCTCTGCAGTATGAGGGCACCATTCAGCCCTTTCAATCTATTAAACTTCTTTTATCCACCTTAAATTTCTTGTTTGGTACCTTTACTTTTTAAAAAGCTTTCTCAATTTTGACTTTCCATGAGTCAATGTTTGAAAGGCATCAATTCGGTAAAATAAAATAAAATAAAATAAAAATTCCCCAATTTGTAACTTAGCCATATGTGCAAATCATTTTCCTTTTTTATATATAACATTCCAACCTTTCTTTGATTTCTTGTCATTGATGTATGTTATTGGACAATTCCCACTGGTATCCCTTGATAAATGACTTATCTCTTCTTGGATACTTACAAGATGCTTTCTTTTACCAGGTATCTCTGGAGCTTGAAGACTAAATTTCTAGGAGAATCTTAACCTTAGAACCTTGGATTTTCTCTCTGCTGACATCTTACCTATTCTACTGATATATACTTTGCTTTCTATTTTCAAAATATCCAGGCAGTTTTCTTGGAAGATTTTTTTGAAATATGGTATTAAGGTTTTTTTTTGTCTCATGTTTTTTCTAGGGGGCTAATAATTCTTAGTTATTATTCTTAGTTATAATTTTTAATAATTCTTGCCAAGCTCTATTTTCTAGGTCAGTTGCTTTGGCATGTGTTCTTTCCATTTTGTTACCTTTTAACTTTGATTTAATGTTGTATCTATTCTCTTTTTCAGTTTGTTCACTGCTTTATTAAAATTTTACAATTTCTGCTACAAATCATCAATTAATTTTTTTCCTTAAGACCTCTTATTTTTCTCCTTGTCTCTTCCTATATTTCTTCTCATGTGATTTTAGCTACTCCAGAGGTTCTTCTGCTTGAAAGGATCTAATTGTAGTTTTGTAGAATTATCCCTTTCTTCTGGAGATTTCACCTCATCTTAATTTATCTCCTTGAATTATTTAATTGTATTATAATCTTTTTTTCTGCTTATTCACTTTTTCAGTCACTATTGGTTTTTCTGTGTTTTCCTTGTGAGGTTTTTCCTCTTCATCTGTTTTGATTGTGGTTCTTTTACTTCATTTGACACATTCCTTGCTATTTTTGAGATGATGGAGATTTTGGCTTAGATATAACTTGTCTATCTTATTGGAAGTCCCAAGAAGGGTTTTAATGATTAGTTCTGATTTTTTTTTAAAAGTCTGACTACTGCTTGTAGAAAATGATCATAATTCTTCAAAAATAATTCATATGCCTATCTTAAGATTTCAAAATTATCAATTATATAATACATTGTATTTAATGCTTTCTAGGCAATAAGATACTTTCTATTTATCTAATAGCTATGTGGTATGATCAAGGGTATGATCAGTGACATTATATATAATACACTCAACGTATTTGTTCACAAGAAAAAAATATTCAGAAAGACATGAACTGAATGAATCTAAGGACTTTCATCTACTTATAATCATGCTAAATCTTTAGATGAAAAATTAATCACTTGTTTGAAATTCTAGGGTCTAGGTTATGAGCTCCCCACATTGATGTAGGAGAGTATGTCGTTAGAAGTAAGCTTGTTCTTGGAGTCCTCCTTTGCAACCTTACAATAAGGTCCTTCTTGTACTTTTTTTGATTGAGGGGAAGTCTAATTACTAAATTTCACTATTTCTAATATGGAATTATATAGTTAAGTTCCAATATAGCTTAGTTGATCTATGAAGGACAATATGTAAGTAACATATATATTCTATGTAAGTAATATAAATGTATGTATGTGTATGTGTGTTTTACTTCACATTCAAAGAGGGCTTGCACAAGGGGGTACATACATTGAGATTTTTTTTCTAGTAGGGATGATGGATTTGAACCATCTGCCAAAGAGTCTCACTCGTCATAAAAATGCTGGGGCTATGATACCAGAACAAAGCTAACCAGCCTGTATGAAGATCAAATGAGGGATATGTGTATTTGTCTAGACACATACTCATATAGGCCTATACTTGCAAGTGTGCCTATATGCCTTTAATTTTTGACTAAGTTAAAAATATACAAAATAATTTATTCTGTCTAGCTTAGTTTGTCTTCTTAAGTAAAGAGAAAATAATAATTTCTTTTAGAAATCTACTATGATTTCTTCTAATAAATTTATAAATTGACTACTGAGATCTCCTTCCTCCCCACTTAATCCTGTCTTAGCAACTAACCAGAACCCTGTGTATTCATTGGATAAGACGTATCTAAGAGATTTTTCAGAAGGCAGCTAGGTGGCAGAGTGAATAGAGCCCTGAGTCAGGAAGACTTGAGGTTCAAATCTGACCTAAGACATTCACTAGCTGTGTGATCCTACACAAGTAACTTGACCTTGTTTGCCTCAGTTCCTCATCTGTAAAGTGAGAAGGAAATGGCAAACCACTCTAATATCTTTACCAAGAAGATCCCAAATGGGGTCAGGAAGAATTGAACATGACTGAAACAACTGAGCAAAAAGTAATTTTCAACAGAAAGGGAGGGAAGAGAAACAAAAGACAGTTTTGTAGGTGACCTCAGATTTATAGTTCTGTCAATTTCAGATTCAAGAATCAATCTTGTGTGATTAAAAATGGAATTGAGAGATTCAATTAAAACTATTTTTAAAAAATTTCCAACTTACAGTACACAGATAGCTATATTAGATGTTTGAGCTGAAAAGATGAATAAGAAATAGTCTTTGCCTTCAAAGTTTTTATGATTTAGCAAACATGGTGTCTTAAGTACCATAAGAAAGGTCTCCCAAAAATATCCTATGGGGGTTTAAAGGAGAAGAGATCACCCTTGATGGAAGCAGAGCAAAGAACTTGATTGAAGCAGAGTAAGGAAGGTTTAATGAGGGGACTGAAAAAAAAAGGTGACATTTGAGATAGGACTTGAAATTTAGGTAAGAATTTGACAGACACATATAGGTGTGAAGTGAGGGAGAGTGTTAAAAATAGAAGGGATGCAATAAGCAAAGGCATAGAGATAATAAAGTATTGGTTTTATTCAAGAGAGTAAATAGTCTAGCTTGGCTAGAATATAGTTAGGGGAAGAGAGATAAAGCTGGGAATGTATCTGGCAAAAGAGAGTGTTTTGGAGTTAGGGAATCTCACACATACTCATTATAAAACTATTTCTATTGGTAGAAGTCTTTTTTTCCTGTCAGGATAACCTCACCCAGAGCTTTCAAGCCCAATTAGAGAAGAAGAAACTGTTAAAAATTAGATATAATTATTCCCTGCAGTAGAATTTGATAAATAATATAGCACTGCACATATTTTCTTATTTTCTGTTTTGTGGAGGACAAAATACAATTTGTGGGTGGACAAAGACAAATTTAAAAAATTAAACGATTCCCCTTTATTATAAATTATTGTCTATGCCTGCTCATACCCACACCCACATTTACATGCAAACATGGAGTTTATTAAAAAACCTGGTGAATCCCTTGAAGTCTCAGCAGTAAGAGTACATTATTTTTAAGGAAGAGAGAGGGCTTTTACCTCATTCTACATAAACCAACCAATTTAATGGTTATAGAAATAATGGCTCAAGATAAAGGAATTCATTTGGATATTTGGGGCAGCCTTCGCATCCCAGGCATAGTGAAGAAAAAATTTCTACAATAACTGGGTATTTTTATGAGATCTGACTGATTTCCTTGTCAATCAACCTAACTGATTGCAGACACTGGATTTGTAACTGTAATGAGTCTACCCAAAGAGCAATGTTTCTTTAATGGTAACACCGAAAATAGTATTTTGAGGTTTACACTCCTTAGTGTATGGTAATGAGTAAGATTGTCCACATTTTAAAGATGAAAACACTGAAGCTGAAGTTAAATGATCCAAGTATATATAAAATAGATAAGACGGGAACTAAAGAATGAACGGTTGCCTCATTACCTTTCTCCCTCCATACTGTTTCTTGAGTAAAAGTCTGACAATAAAAGATATCATGATTTATAGAAGATAGAGGATCAGATTTGGAGTCAGAAAGGACCTGGATTCAAATTCTACCTCTAACACCTGACTGTATGACCATAGGCAAGTTGTTCAATCTCTTTGAGCCTGTTTTCTCATCTCTAAAATAAAGACAATAAAATTGTAGTACATGCTTCACAGGGTTATCCTGAGACTCAAATGGAACAATATATGTAAAGTGTTTTATAAACATTAAAGTACTACAGAAATATCACTTGTTCTCAAAGAGGACCATGACATCAGGGAGATGGTGACATGACTTGCAATTGACTTTGATTTGAGTGAGGGAGTGCTGTGCAAAGTCACCAGACTCACTTTCTCCTTCAGAGCCATCTGGGTCCAGTGGCCAGATATTGATCTGGACAACTGGAGATGGCCCAGGATACACTGGGAGACCTTGGCTCTTTTAAGCCAAGGTCTTTTCAGGTTCTCACTTTGAGTGAGGCAACACCCATTCAGTGAATAGGCCTCTTTAAAAAGTGAGTAAAGGTATGGCCCCTTTAATTAAAAAAAAATCAAAACGGAAGGGAAAGATCCTCAGGGTTGCTGGCCAGAAGAGAAACAGTTATTGTTTACATTCATTCTGAGCCAGGAGGGCCCAAAAAACAACCATTAAGTGGTGCTTGGTCAGAGATCTATTCTTGTCCAAACCATGAGATCCAGAGTGAATTGACTTTAAGGCAAACCCCAAGGTTTATTGGCAATTAAGCCATATAGCTATGCTAAAAATTTACCAGATCACTTGGGATGGGAAGGGAGGGTCAGTCCTTCTTCCCTCAGGGAATAAAAATTAAAAACAAAACAATTCAAAACTGTAGTACTTTGATTTTAATAAAGAACGTTGTATTGCTGAGTTTATATAAATGGCTAACTCCAAAGACAGAAGTAAAGATCATGGCTTAATCATCTTTGCCTCCTCTACAATGCTTAGCTCAGGGTCCTATGCAAAACTGGTATTCATTAAGTATTTATTTTATCCTTTAAGGAAGATTTGAATCATGTATTGAAAGAAACCAATGGCTTTTAGAGTATTAGGAACCCTGAAATGTCAGTGGCTGCAAAAAATTACCAGATAAAAAATGAGCATGGAAAGGGGAAAGGAAAAACCTTTCATTTTCCAGAGATGGATGACCTTCTGGGATATTCTAGCAATTAAATAAGGAAAATACACCTGAAATAAACCTTGGTCTCTAGATAGCAACAGTAGCACCTTGAACATTGTTGTTGTCTCATGAATGTTACATTGCTAGTTCACTAAGCATCTGTTCTGTGGATAAAGATAGCGCCCCACCCTGAAGAGATGGCAACCCGAAACTGTTTAAGAATCATGGGAAAAGAAAACATCAAGTGTTCCATCTATTAAATGGAAACCTCGGTTATGTTTTTCTCTTAGATATATAAGTCTGACAACTTTCTGTTAGGTTTTGACTATCCCTGAGAAAGCTAGTCTAGCTGTTGCCATGGTTAAGACTCAGTAGGAACTGAGTTCTAATGTTTGTCTAAAATAGTCAGAGAACACATGCTGTTGTTTCAGTTGTGTAGGGCTCTTTGGGATCCCATTTGGGATTTTCTTGGCAAAGATAGCAGAATAGTTTGCCATTTCCTTCTCCAGCTCATTTTACAGATGAGGAAACTGAGGTAAACAGGATTAAATGACTTGCCCAGGGTCACACAGCTAGTAACTGTCTGAGGCCAGATTTGAACTCAGGAAGATGAGTCTTCCTTATTCCAAGGCTGGCACTCTATCCACAGTACCACTTAGCTGCCCAGAGAGCACATACAAATGCAAGAAATCGGGGGGGGGGGGAATTTGAAAGGAAAGTGACTTCTAGCTGGAAACTGCATTTCTCCCAAAAAAGACTGTCTTAGATGGCCACTGATTTTTTATAGGCTTGCTCTGAATGAGGAATTCTCAGACAGCCTTTCCTTTGTCAAAATTCCCTGTTAAATTCTCATGTTATACTTTTCAGCCAAATCATGTCAGGTTATATTTGCCTCTTCTCAGGTAGTTTTAAAAAATTTATTTAAAATTTCTTTTCCTTTTCAAACACAAAATCTCAAATAGACGTTCCTATCTTAAAGCAGACTCATTAGTGTGTTGCCAAGGGAGAGAGGAGGGAGATCGGACTAATGCTTGTCAATAAGAAAAATATGTGCTGAATATATTTTGTAGGGGTTTTCAATAGGAATGAGATCTGTCTAGTTTGCTGGTGGGTGAAATCTCTTTGCTGCAAATTGTCTTGGCAGATTTATTTTCCTTCATTGTTGGAGTTTGTTAGGTAAGAGTTCAGTTACACAGCAGGGCATGTTAGTGCTTACTTTCTGGATTGGTAGCTTAGGGATAACTTTGGTCCTGTACTACATGTGAATGCTAGGATGTGGAATTTCTCATGGAAAGCTACATTTCAGCACTTTATGGCATGGTATGTTATCCTTTTGAGAGTATTTTCCCCTTGCCAAGCTGTGGCTTTAACCTTCACCGTTGGGTTCTCAGTGCCCTCTCCTTGTGTCTCAAGCTGCTAAAATAATATTTTGGAATGTCAGAAGACCAGCCACCCAGATAAAAAGGGAAAGGAGATATTGAAATGCCTGATCCTCACTTTGCTTGCCTTTGAGTGACAAGTTTTCTTCCCTGGGATTTCTTTTATTGATTTAGAAAATTATACTTATTTTAACATAAACACTATAAAAACAAGTAGAATACCATGCCCATTACTTTTCACACATGCATAACAGCAACTCAGAATAATAGAATCACTTCCCATTAGACCCATTCAGTAAGGCAGATAAATGAGTTCTGCTTGAAGTCATGCCGCCCCAGGCTATGAGCCTTTAAGATTTTACAAGTTGGGCAGCTTTGAGTTGGTTGACACATGAATGAGAAATATCCAGAGAAACTCCAGATGTTTCTTAGAGGAATGCAGGGTTTTACCAAATATGCTTTTGTCTTTAATTCAATAATAGTTGGTCTCTCTGCATAGTGCATCAGTAATTACCAGTATTATTTCATCATATCTGCATTAAACATCTGGATATATAATCTATGCATGACTGTTTTCTGAATGTGAAATGATTCTGTTTTTTTCAAATGCACTTGCATCTATAGCTTTCATATGACTTCAGTGTTAGTGGCATCTAGCATATTTAAATGTTAACCCTCTTCCAAATGCAAACCCACTTCCCAAAGTCCAAATTTTTGGAGATCCAATGCAAATTGGCTTGAGATGTACAAGGTTGCTGCATTCACTGAAACAGATTTGAAAGTAGTTGTTGTACCAGAGAAATCCAACCTTAGTTTCTTAATGTAAATATTATCAAAAGACAATGTATTATGAATGGGAGAATTATTTCATTAAAATATTCTCAGCAGCCAATGAAATAAAGTACCTCTGGCTTTGTTTGTAAAGCCAAAGTTTGAAGTATCTTACCCCAATTTTTTTTTCTTGGTTCTCTTGGCACAGTATACAGAACCAAATCAATGAGAAGGACTAAAGTTATCTCACACTCATGTCAACTACAGGCATATGCCACTCAATTTCATTAATGGGTTCTTTCAAAGCATAGCATTAGGTCAACAATAAGGGGGATGGTACTTCTATAATTATTAACCAGAGACAGCTAGGTAGATGACCAAAGGGTAAGAGTGCTGAACTTTCTGAGTTAGGAAGTCCTCAGTTCAAAACCCACCTTAGACATTAGTTGTGTACCTAAGGCAAACTACCTAACCTCTCTCAGCATTCGTCTTTTTATCTATATGAGGTAGGGTTAATAGAGCCTGCCTCACAGGGTTGTTGTGAAGATGAAATGAGACAACATGGGCACTGCTTTGCAAGCCTCCTAGCTCTATATAAATATTAGCTCTTATTATTGTTTTAGCAGGGATTGGAAAAGTTATAATGATACTCATTAATAACATTCATTAATGTTGTTTCATATGTATATAAGCATATGTATATGATGATAATTCATTAACAACACAATATCGTGTTGAATTAGTAGTTTCCCACGGATCTAGGTAAAGACAATTCAGAGAGCGGTAGAAGGGCAATGTAGTTTCTGATTATATTGGGGTGATCATCCCTCCTTCTGGTGGGTGAGAAGCAGAGGAGGGTCTGTGTCTTAGTGAATGAGTGCTTAAAAAGGCAAGAAGTTCCACAATAGGGTAAAGGGACATGTAATCTATATATCATGGTGTCCAGGACTGGCTTCCTCTTTTCTTTCCATTGACCTTGGACGAGGACTCTCTGGTACCATGAGAGCAACGGGGACTAAATGATCACCGTCAATGGATTCATACTGCCCAGTTTCCATAAGGTAGATGAGAACAATCAAGGCTATGGTTTTAGTGGTTGCTGCTACAGCTATTTTCACCCATGCTGTGACCAGAGACATCAGTAAACAATGAGTGGAATGCTGAGAGAATATAAGGAGAGATTCCGATACTGGAGGAGCAATGGATACCATGTGGAGTCTTCAGTCGTTGAGACTACCCATTTCTATGAATAATACTGCCAGGTAAGCTGAGGGGGAGGAAGAGGGAGACCAAATGCTTTCATCGCACTCTCTACTTTCTCCTATTTGAGTCCACGATGCTGAGACAGGAACAGTTATCTCTTTCTATTATTCCATTTCCTGAACCGTAGGTACACGTGGATATGGCCACATCCAAAAATCTAAGAAAGTCAGCAGAAAGAGGAGATATAGGAGCTTATATAGATATAGGAGGTGCTTATCTTCACAAAAGAGCATGAACTGTTTTGTTTTATTTTTACCATATGGACAATTAAATATGTGGTCCCACAATCCCCAAATTCTGAATCCATGATCATAGGTGATTAAGAACTGAAAGAGGGGAGCGCCAACAGATGGGATGGGTGCTGTTGGATTGTGTAGAGACCTCATGTTTTAAATTTTAACATTTTGAGTAACATTCTATGTTTTGCTCTATATAAATTCCAGACCCAGTGAGTAACGGTTGAATCAAGGTCTGGGCATGGTGGTGGATGACAAGATTCAATGTCTGCAGGCTAGCTATTCCCTGGTGGCCAATGGGGATGCTGCAGACTTTTAGGTTATCCAATTATCCAACTTTTAGGCAATCCAACACTGGTGCCAGAGAGTAACTGATGAGACCTCCGGGATTGTGACTTAAGTAGAATGCTGCCTGGTAGGGAACTTTAATTGTACTTCCTCATTGAATAATTAATACAGGAATATACTATAATCCTTGATGTTAGTGCCTTCCCTCTCTTACTGCCAATTTATCCTGTATGTACCTTGTTTGTGGACTTTCCTTGTTATGCTCCAAATGGGAAGCATTTCAGTTTTCTTTTATCTGTTATCTTCCACCATTAGAATATAAGCTCCCTGAGGGCAGGGACTGACATTCTTCCTTATATTTGTATATTTCTTCTTGTATTTAGATTTTCAGAATTTAGCAGAGCATCAACACATAGTAAGTACTTAAAAATGCTTGTTGATGTGACACTTTGAGAGTAGAGATGGGGTTTTTTGCCTTTGTACTCCAGCTTAAGGCACAGTGCTAGGCACAGGTGGTACAGGGTCTGGAGTCAGGAAATTGTTGTTCAGTCATTTTCAGTCATGTACAACTTTTCATGACTCCATTTGGGGTTTTCTTGGCAAAGATATTGGACTGGTTTGCCATTTCCTCCTCTAGCTCATTTTACAGATGAGAAAACAGAGACAAACAGGGTTAAGTGACTTGCCCAAGGTCACAGAGCTGGTAAGGGTCTGAGGCAGGTTTTGAACTCAGGAAGATGAGTCTTTCTGGCTTCAGGTCCAGCACTGCCCACTGCACCACCTAGCTGCCCCCAGGAGTCAGGAAATCCAGCCTCAGACACTTGCTAGCTGTGCCTAACACTAGGCAAATCACTTAACCTCTGTTTGTCTCAGTTTCCGCATCTGCAAAATGGGGATGATAAAAGCACCTACCTCTCAGGGGTGTTGGGAGGATCACAGGAGACAACAAACTGTAAAACACTTAGCACAGTGACTGGAACATAGTAAACACCATGTAAATGTCAGCTATTATAGTAGGTGCTTAATAAATACATATTGGCTGACTTATTTTAGGCTTATAGTGGGCAGTATTCAAGCCACATAAACAGAATATGGGTGCTTACATGCTGCATAATTGCCACAGGTGTCACAAATGTATTAATGATTATTATGAAATGATACCGGTTGGAGCAATGTTATTTAGTATATGTCTATACTTGAATACATTAGGCTTCCAAGCCTGTTTTTGTCTCTATTATGCATAAGTACATATCGATTACACATGTACAACCTATATTTGATTATACCTTACCCTTCTCAGGGAGCAGGGGAAGAAGAGACAGGATTTGGAACCCAAAATAAAAAAAACTCAAATATTAAAAAAATCATTTCACCATGCAATTGGGGAAAAAAAACAAAATAAATTACAAAAAAAGGGAATCAAACATCAGATTTAGGTTGCACAGGAAGTGAGCTACACCAACCCTGGGCTATGGGGGTCATGTAGAGGATTTCATTTCAATATAGTTTTGCCAGTTTGGGGGTTTAGATTCTGAATCAATAAAATTTAAGAAATTAATTTCAACAAGAATTTATGAAGTAGCTGTAGTGAATACCACCATGCTTCTGGAAGGGCTTTTATTTCTCTCTTAAGGAAAGAGAACCCAACTTTCTGCATGTTTCATAGCCTTTCATAGCCCTTTGGAGCAGAGGGAGACAGGTTTAGATTTTTTAAGCATCTTAGATGTAGTCTAGTCCAACCTCCTATATAGATAATGAAACCAAAGTCCCAGAGAATTTAGACAACATGCCTAATGTCACAAGGTAGTAATTAGCAGAGCTGAGATTCAAATCAAGATCTAACTAAATCCAGTACTCCATACTTCCATAGTAATAGAAAGTTGGGACCTGAGCAATCCATTTTATTTATAATACACATTCCAAATAGAAAGAAACCTGCCAGAAAAAATAAAGAGGTGATAATATTAAATGAGCCGGTAATGTGGCCACCTAAGAGGCTTCCTGTCTTTGCTTAGGGCACTTCTCCATAAATGTACCTTCAGAAGGGAGTTTGATTCTTGCTTAATCTCTAGTCTCTGCACCAACTCTCTGGGAAGTCTTGTCTAATGTGATTTACAACAGGCAGGAAGATATTATGAGGTTACAAACCATATGAAGGCAGAACCAAACTCTAGTTCTTTTCCAAAATTTAATACGTAAGTCAATCATTTGGAAGCTGGGACATATTCTTCCATAGCAGCAATACTATCAAAGTTGATTTGTTTCCCAGGCCAGTCCACAAATGCTTATTTAATCTATAATGTAATTAAACTATGTAGTAATAGTAAGAACAGTAAGATGAGAGTGAGTGAACATTGATGGTGCTTGTATCTCAGTAGTTTTATTCACTTACAAAGAATGGCTATGTATCCCCTCTCATCCCCATAGTTCACAGAAAAGTAATTATAAAAGGATAAGTAGCAGGATAGCAACTTATCCAGTGAAAATTTATATCTGAGATCCATTGAAAAAGATGAAGACGTAGTAACAACAAGGTTCCACAGAATGAGTGATCAACACCATTGTAACACCCCTCTTAATGTGCACTTTTAGAATAGTACAACGGACAACAGATTTATAAAATATCTAAATAAAAATGTATACAATATGAGCAAAATAGAGGGCCTATCATCACGAAGTTGCTATAGAAAGATTAATAATTCCTCATCCAAAAGGAGGATGAGGACTGATAAATGGCCTCAGACTACACAATCAACAGGTTTAAAATTTACTCAAATATTTTCCCACCATTTTACAGAGAAAAGGCTTAATCAAAGATAGATCCTACCAGACCTATCAAATATAACTGACTTGGTCTACCATTAGATGAAGAAAGGGAGCCAAGACTGGGTTCAAAAGGCCCTCTATGAGTGACATCTACATAAATTCGACCACATGTGTACTAGTAGATATAAAACCACCAGCTCTCCTTCTGTCTAAAAATAAGTACCCAAGATTGATGATAATGATGATGATGATAGCCCTGGGAGGTAGGCACCATCATTGTTCCCATTTTACAGGTGAGGAAACTGAGATTAAGTGACTTGCTCAGGGTCATAAAGATAGCGAGTACCTGAAGAGAGATTTGAACTCAGGTCTTCATGACTCCAAGCCCGGTGTTCTATTCACTGTGCCACCGAGGTACACTTTCAAAAGGTTGATATGCATTATGAACATGTTCTTGAGTCTAGAAATTAACAAAACAATAAACCAAGCTTTGTTTTGTAGCATTTGCCCATTTCTGAGGCATAAACAATCACGCTGAAAATTTGGCGATTGGATCTCTCTATGCCTGGCTTGAGCAGGTTCCAGCACATCCCTGAATTCAGCCCGCAATATATCTAGACAAAGAAGCATCAACCAAATGCCTCAGTCAAGAGAATTTGTTCAGTGGGATAGAAAAGGTCATGATAACAAAACAATGAGTCATTGCTACCAGAAACTACAGGAGCCCAAACTTAGTGATCAATGGAGATTTTTTCAAGGAAATGGTAAAAACTGTGAAATCACTTGAATTTCTTGATGAAATGGAGCTTCTTGTGCAACTTATGCAGTATTATTGTCTTTGTTGGGCAATTTAAGGTGGAAACAGCCTAGATCTCAAAGATATCACCTACTTATAATTTCTTCAGGGAAGTTGTTGAGGCAGAAGCCAAAGCTACCACTCTTTCCATAGAAGAAATGTTTTAGAGCCTTCTGCAGTGGAAAAACTATACATGCACACATGTTGCTCTCTTCAGTGTCACCCACACTCCACAAAGACTCAAATAACCAGTGTTGCTGGGAATGTTTCCTGGTGGTTTATTGTGTTAATAAACCTCTATTGCCTTAAAAAAAGATTCCAAACATTTAGCACCAACTTTATGCCTAGAAAGAGACAATCAAGTAGCCAGAATTATATACTAGAAGCTGATTAATAAAGTAACAAATAAAAAAATCTCCATACTACAATTATATACTCCAAAATATTCTTTAGAATCCAACAAACAAATCATGCTGAAACTAGAGCAATCTCATAGACAGAATGATGGCACATAACTGTGCAGAAGTAATATTGATTCACAGAAAAAACCCAAATTGTTAAAAAGTTCTAAACTAAGTGGAATGAAAAGCTTTCAAAATATAAAGACAATAGAATAAATCAAAACCATATGGGAGCAGGGTAAAATAAATAGCATATATCCAATCTACTACTTTGTTGTCGTTCAGTCATGTATGACTCTTTGTTACCCCATTTGGGGTTTGTTGGCAAAGATAGTGGAGTGGTTTGCCATTTCTTTCTCCAACTCATTTTATTGGTGGGGAAACTGAGGCAAATGGGGTTAAGTGACTTGCCCAGGGTCACATAGTTAGTAAGCATCTGAGGTCAGATTTGGAACTCATGAAGATGAGTCTTCTTGACTCTAGGTACAGCACTCTATCCACTGTGCTGCCTAGTTACAAAGACTTTTAGAGTTATCCTAAAGATGACTTTTAGACAGCTAGATGGCTCGGTAGATAGAGTGCTAGGCATGGAGTCAGGAAGATCTGAGTTCAAATCTGATCTCAGACACTCCCTACCTGTCTGACCCTGGGCAAGTCACTTAACTTGTTTGTCTTAATCCACTAGAGAAGGAAATGGCAAACTGCTACAGATGACTTCAATGAATCTATAAAAGATGAGCCTGCATCATTACATTTTTAATCAATTGCCCTCCCAAAAATATTAATTATTTTAGAGTCTGCTGGTTTGTTGAATGTTAAATATAAAAGAGCAATAGTAGGATAGAACTCGTCCCAAGATAATTTCTGTCTGAATTTCATCAAACAAAATGTGAGAATGAAAACAACAATTTTAAGAATTTTATATTCTGAGAACAAAGAGACAAAGAAGCTTGGAGAAGAATGTGAGAGAGTGTGTCATTCTTTTCTCATGGAGATAAGCTATACTCTGATCCTCATGAGAAGAGGGAGTCATTTATAAATCAAGAATTTGTAGTTCTGTGATGATATGTACAAATAAGCAGCTACAAGTAGGAAGGGAAAATTGAAATGAACTTTGCTCAGTTTAGCAGATGGGCTCATGAAGTCCCCCGAGCCCAGAATTTCTCTGTCTAATGTCCTGAGTCTAGACCAGGGGTGGGAAATCTGCAGCCATGAGGCCACATGTGGCCCTCTAGGTCCTCAAGTATGGCCTTTGACTGAGTTTAAACTTCACAGAACTAATCCCCTTAATAAAAGGATTTGTTCTGTAAAACTTGGACTTGGTCAAAAGGTTGCACCCAAGGGCCTAGAAGGCTACATGTGGCCCTGAGGCCACAGGTTCCCCACCCCTGGCCTAGACTATTATAAATTCAACACTTTTTATTTTCCCAGTTTTACTCTTATGTAAAGTGGAAGGAAGGAATGGGGACCATATCCTGTAAGTACAAGGGCAATATTCTTTTTGCAAAATCTTCCAGGGAGGGGCCTGTACATGGGCTTGGCATGTGATAATGTTGTGTTTCAGCATGAATTTTATGGTTGGATGAGTATGATTGTAGCATGCCTAGTTTGGAAATTAGGCCTAATAAGGGATGAAACAGAGATTGAAGGGAGGGAGAAGGGAGAAAAAAAGAAAAGGGGGAGGAATAAGAAGAAGGAGAAGGGGAAGAAGAAAGAGGAGGAGGAAGAGGAAGAAGAAGAAGAAGGAGAGGAGAAGAATGAAGAAGAGGAGGAGAAGAAGAGGAAGGAGAAGGGGAAGAGGAAGAAGAAGAAGAGAAGGAAGAGCAAGAAGAGAAGGAAGAGGAAGAGGAGGAGGACAAAGAAGAGGAGGAAGAGGAGGAAAAGGAAGAAGAGGAAGAAGAAGTAGAAGGAAGAGGAGGAAGAAAAGGAGGAGGGAGAACAAGGAGAAGAGGAGGAGGAAGAGGAAGAAGAAGAGGAGGAGGAGGAAAAAGAGGAGGAAAAGGAAGAAGAAGAGGGAGAAGGAAGAGGAGGAGGAGGAAGAAGAGAGAGAAGGAAGAGGAGGAAAAGGCAGAGGAAGAAGAAGGAGAAGGAAGAGGAGGAGGTAGAAGAAGAGGAGGAGGTAGAAGAAGAAGAAGAAAAGAAAAAGAAAAGAAGGAGGAGGAGAAAGAAGAAGAGGAGGAAAAGGAAGAAGAAAAAGAAGAAGAGGAGGAGAAGAAGAGGAAGAGGAAGGAAGAGGAAGCAGAGGAGGCTAGTAGGAGGAGAGGAGGAAGGGGAGGGAAAAGGAAAGGAGAAGGGGAGAGGGAAAAGAAGGGGGAGGAGGAAGAGAAAAAAAGCCATGTAAACTAGAGTAATACTAGAACTCCCTAGTAGAAGTGGATTTTCTTTCTCCCCAACCCCACCAAGTTCCCCACAAGAAGCAATAAGTCTGTCTACAATGCTCTAAAGTTGCCATGCCAAGACATAGTACTTTCAAGCTATTGAGGCTTTATTGTTCTTCCAGTTGGCAAAGAATCTCATACCTTTTCCATTCCCTAGCCTGAAAAGCCAGTGGGTACTTGTAGAGGCTAACCTCTGAAATTGACTTATGTTTGAGTGAAACTGTCTTTGTCCGTTTCCTGTTATGGACACCAGGAAGTGCAGAACCACCATGGGTAGTGGGACTTTTGGGCAATGAGTGGTGAGAGTGCTTGTGGCTTAATTTAATTCTTTGTCATTTACTTTGCATTCCGTTTTAAGAAAATGTCTTTTACCATAGGATCTTGTGTTTTTCTCTGGCTTAGTAAGAGAGATTCAGTGGAAATGGGGCTCATGAGCTATGGGCTGAGAAGGATCTCATAGAGCTCTAAGGGACCTCAAAAGCCATTTAGAGTCCGATCCTTTCATTTTATGTATAAGGAAACCAAGGCCTGGGGAGATTAATGTTTCACTGGTAGTTCCAGAGGCAGGATTTGAACCCAGGTCTTCTGACTGCAGAGTAAGACCTCTTTCCATTATACTATGATGCTTCCATTATGACCCTTGAGTACTGTGGACCTGGGAGTCACCAAGAGAGGATAACATTTTGTAGTTGGGGGGGCGGTGATCAAGCGCTACACTCCTTTTTCTCTTGGTACAGGCTGAGTTCCCCTAGCTATCAATAAAGTTTTAGGGCCCAGTTTCTATTGAACTAAATCTTTCATTCATAATTGGTTTCTAGTGGGTACCTTTACGCCTGATTTCCCCTTTGAGCTATTGCTCACTGAAATTCAAAACTTATTGTTTCTCTAAGAAAAACCTGTAAGCTGCCTTATTTATTCATTAACAGGCCACCTTTAATAATTATCTACAGTCATTTAACATACGTGAAACCGATAGCAGTGTGATTCTATCCCCTGGATATTACACTTGCAAGGCTCATGCAATTGGGAGTATTGTCCCCAGATGGTGATAATCGCTATTCATTAAACATTTATTTTACAGTCACACTGGGTAAGAAAACTATGCAAAACATTAAAATAGACATGGTCCCTGACCTTACGGAACTTATAAACTAAAAAAAAATAAACATACCCACTTGACGCATTCCACAACTCTTACAGTGAACATGGAACACAACATGTGTAAGTTGGAGAGATGGGCTCAACGGATGGAATTTGTCCCTGCTCTGGTCGTCAGTTCTAGGTTTGAATGGGAAGGGCGCAGAATTTGTTACTATAGTATGAAAGCTGGCAGAACTTTCTCTAGAGTCATGCACCCAGTGGGTATTTCATATTGTTGTTAAGTCATTTTTCAGTCATGTTCAATTCTTCATGACCCTATTTGGGATGTTCTCGGCAAAGATACTAGAGTGGTTCACCATTTCCTTCTCCAGCTCATTTTACGGATGAGGAAACTGAGGCCACCAGGGTTAAGTGACTTGCCCAAGGTCACACAACTAGGAAGTGTCTGAGGGAGGATTTAAACTCAGGTCTTCCTGACTCTAGGTCCAGCACTCTTTTCTCTGCACCCCCTAGTTTTGGGGTGTTTCATATACTCTAGTACTAATAGTTATAGTATGCAGAGCAACTGTCTTACTTCCAGTTAGGAGGTACAGAGGATAGATCCCTGGGCCTGGAGTCAGGAAGATGGGAATTCCAAGCTGACCTCAGAAATTAGCCGTGTGACTCTGAGCGGGTCACTTAGTTTCTCTTTATCTCAGTTTCCCCAATGTAAAATGGGAATCTTAATAACACCCACCTCTCAGGGTTGTCATGAGGATCAAATGAAATAATATTTATAAAGTACCTCTCACATATTAGACACTTAATCATACATGCTTGTTTCCTTCCTTCTTTCTGGCAAAAACTCTGGAGGCAAGGAACAAAAGCAGAGCTCGTACTAAGACACTTAACTTCTTTTCAGCTTAGTTTTTGTATTTCTAAAATCGAGGGATTGAACAAGATGGCTTCTAAAGTCTTTTCTAGCTCTAAATCCAATGATCTTAGAGTTTACTTAAATCAAGGGTACCCCAAAGTCAAGTTTGAAGGTGCATGTGATTAATATAGAGGTTTTTAGTGTTTAGAAGAGGTTACTGAACAAAGTCTCAAACAAGATTCACTTTTGTAATTATATAGAAGAGGTAGTTTCTTTGCATTCTAGGATTGTTTCATCTGTTTCCTCAAAATTTAATTCAATTCAACCAACAATCATGAATCATCCATTACCTACAAGACCTAGGATACAAAGATGAATTTAAAAAAATCTCTCCTCATTTTCAAGGAGCTTGGAGTCTCCTAGGGAGGATGAGACAAATACATAAATAGCAAGAATGCAAGGGAGAATGTGATAAATACAAATACAAGGTCAGGAAAATGCACCCATGAGAAATTTGAGCGAGAGAACACTTTGAGCTGAGGGAACAGAGAAGGCTTCGTAGATAACGTGGCAGCTTGGTTGGGCCTTGAAGGGAGATATTTTAACAGGTTGATCAGATGGGATGGGGAGGAGTAAGAAGAGAGTGGGGATCTATTTCAGGCACAGGGAGAGATATGGAAAAAAAGCCTTGGAAATGGGAGAGGACAAGATAGGAGCTGAGCCATGGAGAGCAGCCAAGTTTGCTTGAATTGTAAAGTCTGTGAAGGGTAATGATAATCATAACAGCAACAATAGCTGAAATTTATATAGTGCTTATTATGTGCCAGACACCATGTTAAGCACTCTACAGTCATTCCCTCATTTGATCCTCAAAACAACCCTGGGAGGCGGGTGCTATTATTATCTCCATGTTACAGTTGAGTAAACTGAGGCAAAGAGAAGTTAAGAGACTTGCCTAAAGTCACATAGCTACTAAGGGTCTGAGGCTGGATTTGAACTCAGGTATTTCCTGGCTCCAGACCCAGCACCCTATTCGTTATGTCACCTAAGCTGGAGTCAGACTTTTAAAATTAGAATAAGGGGTTTATATTTTATTCATTCAGTAATAAGGAATCAACTAGAAGTTGTGGGAAGAAAAATTTATGAAAGCTAGATCAGAGACAAAAGGCAGGAAGAGCAGTTAGGAGAACTTTACAACAGTGGAGAGGAGAGGTGATGCTGCTGGGTGATCAAGGTGGTAATAAAGGCAAGGAAAGGATGGTCAAGAGACAATGGAGCTTTATGGCCAAGTTTTTGAAATGGCAAAACAAGTAGCAGTCTATGATAGTGACACACACGCAAAATGTTTTCCTCTTAACAGGACTATGATGATTGTGGTATGAGTATTATCCTTATTTTACAGATAAGGAAACTGAGAGACACAAAGGTCAAGTGAATTCCCCATGGTCACTAAGCTAGTAAGTATGAGGGTTGGGACACAAACCATAAGCCTTCACATTGAGCCCTTTCCACTACTACATGCTGTATCTTTGACCCTTCTCTCTGCCTCCCAAACCACACCCACCCTACCTTGCAAACTTCCCTGTTTTTGTCAAGGGTATACTTCCAGCTAACCATGTTTAATTTATAACCTTAGAATCAACCTTTAATCTTCCTTCTTGCTCATCCCCCAGATCCAGTCACTTGCCAATTCTTTTCGACCCTTCTCTGCCCCTATTGCCAACATTGTTCATATCTGTCCCCTTCTTTCCGTTCATATGGCCACCAACTTAGTCCAAGCCCTCTAAACCACTCATCTGGAATATTGCAATAACCTCATTCTTGGCTCTTCCTTTTCCAGTCCATCCTCACATCCTTGGCCAAGTGATATTACTAAAGCACACATCTGACCGCATTGGTCCCTTGCTCTCAAAGCTCTAGTGGCTTCCTTTTGCCACAAGGATCAAATACAAATTCTCCCACTTGACACTGAAAGCCCTTCACAATCTGGTTTCAGACCATCACTGCAGGTTTATTACTTATTACTCCTCTTTGCTTGAAGTCCCAGCCTACTTGGGGTCCCTCACATGACACATCATCTGCCATCTATCAGCCTTTGCTCAATCGGCCTTTTCGTGGTTAGAATGAAGTACTTCCTCATCTCTGTCTCTTAGAATCTCTAGCTTCCTTCAAAACTCAGCTTAAGGGATTCTTCCCTGACTCTCCCCTCCCCCATTTCTAGGACCGCCAATCCCAACCTTGAAATTGCCTTTTATTTACATTGTATATATTTTGTATCTTGCACATATATTGTTGTATATATTTTGTAATTTGTAATATTGTATATAATATTAAATATATAGTAGTGTATATAATAATTGTATATAATAATATAATTTGTAATATTGTAATAGTACATTGTAGTAATATTGCATATAATAATTTGTAGTATTGTGTATATTTTGTAATTCTATGTATACATGTTATTTTCCTCTTAGAATGTAAGTTCCTTGAGGGCAGGGATGGTTTAGACTTGTTTTTGTATCCCTAGAACCTAGCACAGTGCCTGACACAGTACAGAAGCTTAATAAATGCTTGCTGATGCAGTGTTTAATTATTAGAGCATTAAGTCTTATTTTCTGATAAGAAGTTGGCTACTGAAAGAGTGAAAATGGTGCACAAATGTACTTATGAGGGTTCAAAGGACAAGTTTTGTTTGCCATTTTTCAGAGAGTTGGGTCTAGACTTGTCTATCTTACATATAAATGTTTTATCCTACGATAATTTTTCAAAGAGAAACAAGCACTTGTTAATTCCTCACCAGGGGAAGAAAGCCCAATTCATTTGGATGGATGGCCATTTACCTTATGAGAGATGGAAAATGACCTCATCCTGCGATCAATCAGATGTTCCATTTCCTCTTCCATGTGTCCCTCTGGGTATGGGGAGAAACTCCCCCCAAGAAGGGGGTCCTTGACTTGCCTCTGGAAACCGTAGTGAGGCTGGTGAATGTGGTAGACCTACTCTGCTCTCTCCCCACTTTTTCCTCTGTTGAAATTAGGATCAGTTTGCTGTTGTTGTTGTTCGATTGTTTCAGTTGTGTCAGACCACATTTGAGGGGTTTCTTGGAAAATATCCTGGAGTGGTTTGCCATTTCCTTCTCCTGCTCATTTGACAGATGAGGAAACTGAGGCAAACAGGGTTAAGCGACTTGCCTAGGGTCACATAGCTAGTAAGTGTCTGAAGCCAGATTTGAACTCAGGAAGATGAGTCTTCTTGACTTCAGGCCAGGTACTCTATCCACTGTGCCACCTACCTGCCCTTAGGTTCAGTTAATTCTTCTATTTCCCATTATGCTTCCAAAATAAGGATGGGTAGTATGACCTTCTTGATGATCCCTAAACAAGATGCTGAATCACTCAGCTTCAGGAATTTTTCTCTGGCTGTTCTCCATGCCTGGAATGCTTTCCCTCCCCTGCTCCAACTACTGACCTGTCTGGCTTCCTTAAAGTCCCTACTAAAATCCCACCTTCTGCTGGATGCCTGCCCCAATCCCTCCTAATTCCAGTGCTTTCCCCCTTTTAATTATTTCCTATTTATCCCATGGGGTGTAGGGTGTGTTCAGGAAAGTCTGGTACCTCTAGTGTGATGGCTGCTGAGCCCTTTTCAGGGCTGCTTTCCACCTTTGGTGTCCACCTGTTCCACCCAATTCTCACCTGTGGCTCGAAGAAGTTGTGGCATGCACAGTGACCACACCCCAGTAAATTGTTTTGGCAGATGGGCCGAACCAGGTTGAAGGTAACCAAGGGGTCTCAAACCCATTGGTGAGTTAGGGGGGGTGTCTACCCCAAGCATGTGAAGACTTCCCCTGGTGGAATGGGCAGATGAGAACAATTTGTTCCAACGACCATGAAGGCAGCTGAAGCAGGCTCTGTGGAGCACTTAGAGCTTGGTTAGACATCAAAGACGCCAAGGTCATGCACTGCATCTTGAGCCATCACCAGTTGTCTTGATTCTGTCCTGACACTGGACTGTGATGACTCTAGAGGTGTGAGACTGATGACTTCGAGCAACTCCACCTCACTTAAATCGAGTTTATACACAAATCAAAAGACATTACCCATACCATTTTACCATTATACCTATCTCAAAGTCCTGTGGTGACAGGCTAGTGATGAAGTAGCAGATGAAGGATTTGTAGTGACAGTCCTGCACACAGGTGGCCCAGGCCATAGGGTTGTTTCTCATGGAAGTGACAGTGGGATTTGGCAGCCCTCTGGGTGTTTGAGCAGCCTTTTAAGGATCGCACTGCTCACCTGCTGGTGCGAGGAAGGAGCTAGAAAAGGTGCCCTAAAAATTGTCTGTTCACCCAAACCTGGCCTGATTACCACAGCAGGCAAGGAATCCCACTCTGTGATCGAATCACACACACAAAAAGTACAAAAATGTCTGCAAAGACTATTCCACTCACCACTGGCAAATGGAATGTGCTCACACTTATAGACAACACAAAATCCAGGAGACCTGAAAGATGAACAGCTCTTGTTGCAAGAGACCTCAGTAGGTCTCCCATCTAAACAACAACCCTGAGGGAAACAAGGCTGGCAAATGAGGGCAAGCTTACTGAAGTCGGATCCGGATCCACCTTTTTCTGGAGTGGCTGCAGTGAAGGGGAATGCAGTGAAGCTGGCATAGATTTTGCAATCAAAATTAACCTAGTCAATAAGCTTGTATGCCTGACAAAAGGAGTGAACAACAGGCTCATGACAATGTGATTGCCACTTGCAGAAAAATGTCACGCCACCATCATCAGTGCCTAGGTTCCCACCATGACAAACACCGATGAGATCAAAGAAAAATTTTATGAGGACCTGGAGACCCTTATCATCAGTGTGCCAAAAGAGGACAAGCTGGGTGACTTTAATGCTAGAGTAGGCTCAGATTGCCAGACTTGCCAGGGAGTCCTAGGGAGGAATGGAGTTGGAAACAGCAACAGCAATGGTCACTTAGTACTGAAGACTTGTGCATCTCATGACTTTTTCATCACCAACACTGTCTTCCATTTACCTAAATGCAATAAAACTTCATGCATGCACCTTGCAGCAACCATTGGCATTTAATAGACTATGTGATTGTAAGGAGAAGAGACAGACAGTGATGTGAGAGTGACGAAGGCAATGTGTGGTGCAGAATGCTGGACTGATCGTAGACTTATCGTTTCCAAACTAAATATTTGCATTCAACAAAAGTGGTGCCCCCAAGGCAAAATGACTACCAGAAGAATTAATGTCAACAAATTCAAGCTCTTCTCTGTGTGGAAACAGTTTGTTGCTAACTTGGAGGGAAAATTGAGCCAACACACAGTTGGCAACAGTGGAGCAGAAAAGGAGCAGGCAGCTTTCAGAGATTTGTTGTATAGCACTGCATTTGCTCATCTGGGTCAGAACACTTGCAAACACCAAGACTGGTTTGATGAAAATGATGGGGAAATTCAGAAGCTGCCAGATGAAAAACGAGAACTCTGCAGGGTTTACCGGCAGGATAGTTCATCCATCTCTAAGAGGCAGCATTTAATTCCATCAAAAGTAAAGTATAAGCAAAGCTTAGAGACATGCAGGATTCTTGGCTCAGTTAAATTCAGTTTTATGCTGATAGTAATAATCTAAAGTACTTTTATGATGCCCTGAAGACTATTTATTGGTCAAAGACCTATGGTACATCTCAACTACTCAGTACTGATGGAGCCACATTGATTAGTGATAAGCACATGATCCTGAAGAGGTTTTGAATGCCATTAGGCTCCTTTCATGTGGCAAAGCACCTGGCGCTGACTCTATCCCAGCTGAGATTTACAAGGTAGGGAGTCCATTGCTCATACAAAAGCTGACTAAAATTTTCCAGGTTATACGGCAAGAAGAGGTTATCCCCCAGGAGTTCAAAGATACCTCCATTGTCCATCTCTATAAAGGTAAATGGAAATAGATTGACCTGTGACAATCACAGGGGAGTCTCTCTGTTAGTCATTGCTGGCAAGATTCTTGCCAGAGTTCTCCTTAATAGTCTGATCCTTCACGTGGAAGATGGTCATTTACCTAAGAGCTAGTGTGGCTTCAGAAAGGGCTGAGGAACAATCAATATGGTCCTTGCTACCTGACAACTCCAAGAGAAATGCCAGGAGCAGAACAAAGGTTTGTACACAATATTTGTAGATCTGACCAAGGCCTTTGATACTGTTAGTTAAGAGGGCTTATGGAAAATTATGTCAAAGTTTGGTTGCCTGGAGAAGTTTGTCAGCATTGTACGTCAATTTCATGATGGCCTGCTTGCCCAGGTTCCAGATAATGGACAATGCTCTCGTGTCTTTCCAGTCACCAATGGAGTGAAACAAGGCTGTGGGCTTGCTCCTATACTTTCTGTCATGATGTTTTCAGCCATGTTGTCAAATACTTTTAATGAGGATGAATATGGCACCAAGGTTAGCTACTGCACTGATGGTAAATTCTTCAACTTGAAAAGGCTAAAAGCCAAGACCAAAGTGGAGGGAGTGTTGGTGCATGATTTTCTGTTTGCAGACCATTGTGTGCTCAATGCAGTCTCTGAAGCTGAGATGCCACAAAGTATGGATCAATTCTCTGCTGCTTGTACTAATTTTGGCCTAACAATTAACACCAAGAAAACATAGGTGCTCCATCAGCCATCACGACACCATCCATATGTGGAACCATCAGTTACAACAAATGGAGAAGTTTTGAATGCTGTGGATAAGTTCCCTTACCTTGGTAGTGTACTTTCTAGGGATGTGTACAATGATAATGAGGTAGACACACACATTTCCAGAACTAGCTACTAAACTGAAGGTCTATAGAGGTATGGTGCTGACCTCATTGTTGTATTCCTGTGAAACCTGGACAGTCTACCAGTACCATGCCAGGAAACTGAATCACTTCCATTTGAATTATCTTAGGAAGATTCTGAAGATCGCCTGGCAGGATAAGGTACCAGACTCTGAGGTCCTCACTTAAACTAAACTGCCAAGCATTCAACCTCTGTTTCAGCTCCAATGAGCTGGCCACATTGTTTGAATGCAAAACATACGCTTACCAAAAAAGACCATTTTGTGGAGAACTCACACAGGGCAAGCATTCACATGCTGGTCAGAAGAAGCGATAAAAGGACACTCTCAAGAGCTTTGGAATTGATTGTGTGACATGGGAAACATTGGTACAGGACTGCTCAGCATGGAGTGCCCACATCGGAGAACATGCTGTGCTCTATGAGCAAAGAAGAATTAAAACAGCTCAAAGAAAATGCAGGATGTTCAAGTTTGGAGTATCCAGCCCAAATGTTCACACGAACTTTTTGTGCCTGACCTGTGGTGGAATATTCCGAGCTCACATTGGTCTGATCAGCCACAGTCAGACACACTGAATCTTGACTCAAGCATAGTGATGTCATTTTGGTCCTCTTCGAGAATGAAAGACAGCAACCAAACATTTATCCCATATATAGTTCGCTTTGCATGTGTTTATTTGCATGTTATCTCCTCTATTAGAGTGTAAGCTCCTTGAGGGCAGGACTCTCTTTTGCCTCTTTTTAAATTCTCAGCACTTAGCACAGTGACTGACACATAGTAGGTGCTAAATAAATGTTTATTGATTGATTGATTGAAAAGGAGAATGAAAGATAAGACTATTACAAAAAGCTGTTCCCTAAGTCAATATGTCACCTCTTACCTTCATGAAATACTCATGTTCTTATGCCTAGAATACATTGCTTTCTCTTTTTTTTAATCTCTCTGAATTTCTTTTTTTCAAGCCTCAGTTCGATGCCACTTTTTTCATGATCCTTCTCCCCAGCATTAACATCACTCCCCCCTCCATTAATGTTCTTTTTCTTATCAAATTACTTTGCATTTATTTATCTTTACTAAGGTTTCTCCCCCTAGTAGAATGTAAAGTTCTTGAGAGAAGTAGCTATTTCATGGTTTCTGGTTTTTTAAAAAATATTTGAGTCCTAGGACCACCACAGTGATTTCCAGAAAGTAGGGACTTGCCTAACTTCTGATTAAATGACTATAGCCCCTACTTGCACAGTGTCTGACACATAATAAGTGCTAGATAATTGCATTTTGACAATGACCACAACAATTCCAGAGGGCTCATGGCAGGAAACATGCTACCACCCATCACCTGGTAGAAGGATGATGGACTCAGAATGCAGACTGAGATATATTTTTTTGGATATGACCAACACAAGAATGTGTTTTGCTTAACTATACATAGTTTTAACATGGGTTGTGTTTTTCTTACTCAATAAAGGGAAGGATGGAGGTAAGAAGGGGAAAAGGAGGATCTTCATAAAAATAAAATTTAACTTAATTTTAAAAAATAAAGGCTTGTTGAAGACTTGACTTGAAAGGTTGTAGAGGAGCCCAGTTCTTCCATTTTTACTCCAGGATTGGAAAAAAACAAATTAGACTGAACAGTGACCAAGAAATCTGAAAAGAAAGAGCAATAAATTTCTTCATCCATATCAGAAATGTACAAAAAGATTCAGGATGTGCAGACATTAAAAGATAGTTCCAGAGAAGCCTATATAAACATAGGTAAACAGGCTACAAACTTGCTGTAGCACCTCTAATAATGAAGCCCAAGGTAACACCCTGATCAAAAAATTATGAGAGGTAGGGAAAAGGATGGAAATGGCAGTACTCTGATTGGGGAAGTCCCTAAGAGAAACAGAAAGGTGATACAATCATGGGGAAGCCTTAGGAGGAAAGAAGTAGTATCACTCCAACTGGGATACCAGAGGAGAGGAGGGCTATGGTAATGTCCAGATCAGTGAAACCTTAGAAGAAAAGTAGTGGTAGTATCTTGACCAGGAAGGCCCTTGGTCAGGGGTGGGGGTAGAAGTGCAGTGCTACCTGCTTTCCCTGTGAAGAAAGCCTCAGTAAGGATAGATGACAGGAAGAGCCAATAACTCTGTTGCTAATGCTCTGATCACAAACACTCCAAAGGAAGTGAAAGATGGAAACAGGAATGCAAGAACGCTAGATCAGGACTAAACAGGGCCACTGCATTCAAGAGTGTTGGATGAGGTAAAGCCTGGCCCTGACACAAAATCTCCAATCAGAAATGGAGGCTGGAGATATGAGTAAATAGAAGGAGATATCTACTACTACAAAGAAAGATTATTGGTCCAGTAATTTCCAAGTGATAAACCCAGAAGAAGAGAATAACTCCATAATGACTATAAGCAGATACTCAGAGGGAAAAATGGCTTGGGCACAAGAAATTAAAAGAATACCTGAAAGAAATGAAGTCCTAAAAAAAAAAAAGAAATAAGAGGTCTGGATGAAAAAAATGGAAGGACAATAAATAGTATGGAACATAAGGTTGAATGTAGCAGATTCTCTGAATATTAGAATGGACCAAACCAAACTCAATGATTACATGAGACAATAAGAAACAGTAGAGCAAAATTAAAAGAAGGAAAATACTAGAAGAAAATAGAAAGTTTTTATCGTAATAAATAACTGAATTGGAAAGGGTATTAAGGACAAACAAGTTAAGAATCACTGGATTCTCTAAAAACCATGAGCATATACAATCCCTGCCTAACATATTGAAAAATAAAAAAAGGCAACCAAAAGCAAAAAAATTACCAGACATAACAGAACCAGAGGGCAAAGAGAAAAAAGGATCCACTAGTCACCCCCCGAAAGAAAAATCAAAAAAGGAAAACTCCTAGAACTGTCTGTTATAGTTAAAATGTAGAATTTTCAGGTCAAAGAAAATATAACGAAAGGATAACAATCATGATCTCAGAAAAGGAAAAATAAAATTAATGTGGTTAAAAGAGATAAATACAGAGATTACATAATATTTCAAGGTACCAAGGGCAGCTAGATGACACAGTGGAAAGAACATTGGACCTGGGGACTGGAAAACCTGAGCTCAAATTTAGCTAGAGATGTATACTAGCTGTGTGACCCCAGGCAAGTCACCTAATTCTGTGTTCCTCAGTTTCCTCATATGTAAAATGAACTGGAGAAGGAAATGGCAAACCACTCCAGTATTAAGGGTCAGACATAAATGAAAAAAATGATTAAACAACAACAAAGGGACCAAATAAAGAAGAAAAAAATGATTCTTACTATATGGGCACCAAATGGCATAGTACTTCTGTACTTAAAGGAAAAATTTAACCAAGTAACAGCGAGAAATAGCAAAACTATAATAGTTGGAGATTCAATGCACTCCTTTCAGATGCAAACAAAGCTAACAAAAGATGAACCAGAAAGAAGTTCCTGATTAGAACTTTAGAAAAGTTAAATATGATAGATCTATTATAATTGCTAAATGGGAATAGAATGGAGCATTTATAATTCTAAGAGATGCATGATATGTTTTTTAAAAATTTATGATGTTTTAGGAAATAAAAATCTCATGTTAAATACACCCATTTCTGACCACAGTACAATAAGAAATTATAATCAATGAAAAGATTTTAAGGAAGGGATTCCAACTGAAATGGAGAGCAGATAATTTAATCCTAAAGAACTGGTGAGTCAAAGAACAAATCATAAAAACAATGGAGAGTTTCATCAAAGAAACTGACAACAATAAGACAATATTCCAAAACTTATGAGATGGAGCCAAAGAAGTCCTTATGAGGAAGTGTATATCTGTATACATTTTCATTAACATAAAAGAAAAAGATTAGATCAATGAGTTGGGTATGTGCCTTAAAAAAAGCTAAAAGTAAATAAATAAATAAACTTCACCTGACACAAAAATGCAAACTATACAATCAGAGATTAACAGAATATCAAGCAAAATACCCCACATTAAATTGATAAATAAGTTTTTTTTAAAGAACAAAACAAATTAATTAGATAAAGCGTTAGCCAGTCTGATTAAGACAAAGAGGTAATAAAAACAAATTACCAATGTCAAAAATTAAAATAAATAATTTTTAGCAAATGGAGAAGAAAAAAAGGAATTATTAGAAACTATTTTGCCCAATTGTGTGCCAATACAGCTGATAGCTTAAATGAAATGGATGAATATTTACAAAAATGTAAAACACTCTAAGAGTACAAGAATAGATAATTTAAACAACTTAGCCTCAGGAAAAGACATTGAATAAGCTGTGAATTAACTCCCAAAGGAAAAACTCCAGGACTGGATTTTAATAAGTGAATTCTACAAATATTCAAAGAACAATTCTATAACTTTTGCCATTTCTTATAGGGCAATGCTATTTCATTATATTCATATGCTACAATTTTTCAGCCTTTTGCTGATTGGTAAACATCTCAAGCTCTAAGTAAGAAAGTAGATAAAGAGGTAGTCTTGGAATCAGAACAGACCTGGGTTCAAAGCTCCCCTCTGATACAAAGTGACTGTGTGACCTTGGGTAAATTATTCAGCCTCTATGTATCACAGGCAATGCTCTATGACTAAAAGTTGCAGAGCAGATGCATTGGTAGTTTTCCCTCCAGAGTGCTTATCCCATCAGTGAAATTACTGATTCAAAAAAAAAAAAAACGAAAAAAAAAATCAGTGGCATAGTGAAATCAGTAGTGTTTGTTAGTGACTTCATTAAAATATTTTCTGGTTATTGTTGATAAAAAGGTATTTTTAAAAAGTTGAGTACTTTAAAGTAACTTGTTTTTGAATCTCATATAATTTTTTACAAATAATTAGTTTATTTTTAGTTTTCAACATTCACTTCCATTAAGACTTTTAGTTCTAAATTTTCTTCCCCTCCCTTCCCTCCCTACTCCCAAGATGGTGTGCAATCTGATATAGGCTCTACATATACATTCATATTAAATGTATTTTCATATTAGTCATCTCATATAATTTTTATAGCGATGATATAACTTGCCTTTTCAAGCAAAGTGTAATCCAGGCTTTTGAGTATGCCCAGTCCACCTAATGTAGAGCCTACTTGTGTCCCCTACTACAACATAGGTGGGGGTGGGGGGCGGGTAAGTCTCCTTTGATTGGTTGACTATGTCCTTTTTTTCTATGCCAGCCTGGCTTTTTCATCTCATGTGGAATCCTGGCTCCAAGGTCACCATGGCTCAAATTCCTGGTGCTATGAAAACCACCTCTGGCACCTGAAACTTAGAAGGCAGAAACAAACACTGCCAGACCCATTTTTGGAGCTGGAGTAAAAAGAGGTAAGCAAGGGAAGGCAAGTCTTTTCCCTCTAACTACTTGAGGCTGGAGTCACAGAAATGAGCACAAATGAAGAGGTGATGGAAAAGATAGCAACTGGCTTGGTTTCACCAGTTTTTCAGATACAGGCAGCTAATCAAAGGAGGTCAGCCCTGCTCATGTGGTAGTGGATGCATCAGGCTCCGTATTAGGTAAACTGTATTTTCTCATGAGCCCAGGTTATTTAGTGGCCCTTTGCCCACACCCAAAACCATGAACATTTTTTTTAAATAGTCATGATTTTATTTTGATTTGAGGGAGTAGCCAATTGTTAGAGAATTCTTAAGACTATGATTTTATTAGTCATTTGTATTAGCTCCTAAATAACACAGGAATGATCCATGTAAAGCAGGACCATTTTTTCCTCTAGACTAATGGCACGGTTTGAGCTGGATTCAGTTTGCCAGAACACAGGAGCCCTAGGGAAAAATTCCAGCTTCTAAGCAATGGCTTTGACCAAGAGAAGTCATACTACATCTCAGAATCACCCAAGGGCACATAGGTGGCTAAGACTTGAACCTTGCTCTTCTGACTTTCATTACAGTAGCCTTCTTCTACACCACGCTTCTTCCTCTTTTTCCAGGAGTGTTCTGGAGCCACTTCAAACCAGCTAGCAAAATGATTGTTAAATTTCTGTGTGAGCATTTACACCTCCTGATTATCTGCTGGAGAGAAGGTAGTATTTGTTTGCAAACATAAGTTGAGAAAATTCCCTCAGAGAATCCTCCAACAGCCAAATCTGGGTGGCAAGGTTGGGTGAGGTAGATCTTTTTTTCCTTTGACCTGGAAGCACTGTTTTCTCAGAGATCAAAGTTTGCCATGGAGGTATCTCTTCCTAACTCTGGTCCAGAGCTTAGGAGTTCAGCTCGGGAGCTCAGAACAAGGGCTGGCCCAGAGTCACGTGCCACCACTGCTGCGGCAAAGAGCTCCCCAAAACCATGAACATTGACAATGAGGTGGGACAGGACAATGGAAGTCTGAAAAGAACTGCTTGTAGTTCACTTTATAGCGGTGGAATAGAATAAAAATTGCAGTAATTCTCTGTGGAAAAGGGTGGGGGGGAAATAGAGTCACAGACCTCATTCTAATTAACAAGAGTTTTTTTTAAAATGTTATCTTGTGCACTAATCCCCAAAACGGGAGTTGGCTTTTGACCAGTGTAAAGCCCAACAAACATAGAGATATCAGGCTCTGTTTCCATGCTTTCAGATAAATCAGCAGGAGGTCAAAGTGGTACTTCGTTGCTTCAGGCTAAAAAAACCTGGTCAAAAACTGCATTCTACTAACTACTAACTGACACCAGGAAGGGAAAGGAATAAAAATTTATATAGTACCTATGTGCCAGGCACTGTGCTAAATGCTTTCCAATTATTAATTCATTTGATCCTCACAACAACCTTGGGGAGTAGATGCTATTGTTATCCTCATTTCACAGTTGAGGAAACTGAGGAAAACAGAGGTTATGTGACTTGCCCAGGGTTACACAACTAGTGAGTGTCTAAGGTTGGATTTGAACTCAGGTATTTCCTAACTCCAGGCTCAGCACTCTATCCACTGTGCCACCTAGCTGCCACAACCAAAAACATTACATACCCACAGAGTGCTTCCTAAGAACCTTTCTCCAAAGAGCTGTCTACACTTAACTGCCTCCACTTCCTCCTCTCTCACTGTCTCCTTAACCCATTTCCATGAGGCTTCTGTCCAAAACACTCAACTAAAACTTCTTTTTTCCAGGGTTACCAATGATTTAATTTCTAAGTATGATGACCTTTTCTCAGTCCTCATCCAACCTGATCTCTCCTGCATTTGACACTGTTGACTACCTTCTATTCTTCTCTGGGCTTTCATGACTCTGCTCCCTCCTGGTTTTCCCTTCTTTTTCTCTTACTATTCCTTCTAGATTGCCTTTGTCAGCTCAACATCCAAATCACTCTCTTTAACTATGGTTGTTCCCCCAAGCCTTGTCCTTGTCCTGTGCCCTCTGCTCTCACTACAATCTTGTTTTTGGTAACCTTAGCAACTCTCGTGGGTTTAATTATCATCTCTATGTGGATGACTCACAGATCCATATATCCATCACTAGTTTCTCCCTCGAGCTCCAGTCCCACATCATCAGCTGCCTATTGGACATTTCAAAATGTCCCAGAGACATCGCAAACTAAAAATGCCTCGGATGGGAATTATCACCCTTCACCATAAATCTACTCTTTTTCTTTACTTCTCTATTTGCAGGTACCACCATCTTGTCAGTCTCTAAGGTTCATCATCTCAAATTCTTCACCCTGGTCATTATTATAATATTCATTGTCTTGAATCCTCACTCTTATGTCACATATCCAATTGGTTGCCAAATCTTGCCATTTCTGCCTCCACAGCATCTCTCCTATATGACCTTTTCTCTCTATTTGCACAACTACTATTTTAGTTCAGGACTTAATCAATTTCTTGCTCAGATTTTTGTAATACTCTCCTAATTGGTCTTCCTGCCCCAAGTCTCTCCCAACTCTAGTCTATCCTCTGAATATCTGTCAGGGAGATTTTCCTTAAGCACATCTGATCAAGTTATTCCTCTGTTCAATAAAATAAAGTGGCTACTTACTTTATACATTATTTCCCTTCCCTCACTTGGTTATTGATCCTTACTATTTATTCCTCACACATGATATTCTGGTGTCCACTTCTGTATCTTTGCACAGGTCATCCACCATGACTGGAACACATTCTCTTCTCAACTTCCTGTAATGGTAATTAAGTTGGGACTTGTTGTCTTCTCTTTTGGATGCTAAGGCAGTCAAGTGCCTTTAATGAGTCTTGCCTTTGTTTCAATTGGAAATCTTTGATTGAATCGTGAGTCTTTGATGACCTGCTTACATCAAGGGAAGGCCTAGGTCACATGGGTTTGAGTCACATAATTATAATGCCCTTTGACCCTGAAGAAGTGTATATATACTCACAGGTTAGTGGTTTGCCTTTGGGGGCACACTCATTGGAAGAATGTTGGTGATTTGGCTAGATGAGACTCTGGGTAGCCATTGGAGCGTCCCCCTCCTTGGCTTTGAAAACCCAGATGCTGGTGCTTCTCTCTCTGGTAGCTGTATGTATTGCTATGGACAGACAGAAGCCTGTCTGTCGATTTGTATTTGTTTGCTCTGTTTATATAATTTCTGCTTGTAATTTCTGTTTGTATTCTCTCTGAAGTTCAGGGTAATGGCTTTTTCCCCTGAACTAAGTGAAATATATATGTATGTTTACTTAAAGTGAGATTGTAAATGCCTTAAAGTTGCTTTCCTTAGAAAAGCAGATCAAAGAACTTGTGCTGGTAGCCCTCCTGTGTGCTGGTGTTATTGGTCTCACACCTCCATAGCAGCTGCAAGCAACATTGTTGTTGTACTTTCCCTTTTAGAATCCCTCATTTTCTTCAAAGCTCAATTCAAGTACCCTATCTTTGAAGCCATTCTTAATCTCTTCAGCTGCCAGTGCCTTTCCTCCTCCCCTCCCAATTATCATTTGATTAAAAAAAATTTTTTATTAAGTGCTTACTGTGTACCAGACACTACACTAAGGGCTGGGGATACAAAACAAGGCCAAAAAAAAAATTCTTGCCCTTAAGCTTATATGGGGGCTGGAGGGAAGGGTGAGACAATATGCAAAAATCATATATACAAGACATATACAGTGCAGTTGAAGGTAATCTCAAGGGAGAAGTACTGATAATAACAGTGATTGGGAACAACCTCTTGTGTAACTTGAACTGAATTTTGAAGGAAGTCAGGAGATGGAGGAAAGGAGGGAGAACATTCCATGCATTAGGAACAATTGATAAAAAAAGGGCACAGAGCTTGGAAGTTGAATGTTGTATTTGATTCTGTTTGGGGGACATCTACAAGGACAGTTTCATTGGATTATAGTATACATGGAGGGGAGTAAAGTATATGAAAGGCTGGAAAGGTAGGAAGGCAGTTTGTGAAGGGCTTTAAATGCCAAACAAAGGATTTTATATTTGATTCTAAAGGTAATAAGGAGTCATTGGAGGTTATTGAGTATGAAGATAGCATGGTTATACTAGTGCTATAGGAGAATACTTTGGCAGCTGAATTTGAGATGGATTGTAGTGGGGAGAGTTTGAGGAAAGGAGAACAATCAGAAGGCTATGACAATAGTTCAGGTAGGAGATGGGAAATGAGTGCCTGCACCAAGATGGCAGCTATGAGTAGAGAGAAGGGCGCATATATGAGAGATGTTGTGAAGGTAGAAATGGCAAGACTTGGCAAGAGACTGAGTATGTGGGGTGAGTAAAAGTAAAATTAAGAGTATGGGTGACTAGAAGGGTGATGATGCCCTCAACAACAGGAGCTGAATTAGAAAGAATTTGTTTACCAGGAGCAGCAGGGAAAAGGAGGGGGAAAAAGCAGGATTGGGCTACAGGAAGTACTTTTACCTGCATCATTGTTCTATCTCTTCAAATGAGGAGAAAGTTTCAAGAAATGGTCTGCTCCTTTCCCCATTTTCTTTTCCTCGTGTCTATCCATGGTTACAGACGCTGGAACACAGTCTGATTGCTTCTTTTCTCAAACACTCCTGGTATCTAAATTTTGCCCCAACTAAAAGAAAACAGGGTATAGCTAGAAATAAATGCAAATTTAAATTAAGGCAGAGAGCCAAACCTCTCCCTAAGTGTTAGGTTTACTATAACTCCATAAAGTAATAGAGGAGGGAACCATATGGGCCTGAGGGGCTATTTTATTGCACCTAGGTTTAAAAATGACCTAATTGTTGTAACAAGTTATGGCTGATTTAATCTCTAGAGACAAAAAGGGTAAGAAGGAAAAGGCTGCAGTAGCAGCAGTAGGGATGGTAGCAACAGCAATCACTGGTCATAAGTACCCACGGAAGGGACATCCACATCCACCCACTGCTGTTACACTTCCATGTAAGTTTTCTTATATTTATTTGAACTGGTCAGTTAATAAACATTTAATAAGTGCCTATTATGTGCCAGGGCTGTGCTAAATACTGGTGATACAAATACAAACAAACAAAAAGATAGTCACTGCCGTCAAAGAACTTACAATCTAATGGAAAGGAAGCTGAAAAGAGATGGGCCAGAATGGAAAAGTGAAGGCATATGGGAAATGATGAGATGGCTGGCTTAGGTGGCCTCCTTAAATGGAGGTTCTGAGAGGAGTTCCCTGATCTGTTCTCTAATCAGAGGGCAGAGAGTGCTGATCAGAAGTGAGTACCGTGGCTGATGGGATCTTGTAGGATGAAGAGATTCTTGGAAAATGGTGGAGAAGTCAAAGGACTACAGCAAAGTGGGACCATCAAGCATTTATTAAGTGCTACTATGTGCTGGGGGGGGTACTATGTAAGGTTCTGGGGACACAGATACAAAAGTGAGACCAGTCTTTACCCTCAGGGAGCTTACTTTTCACTGGGAAGGGGATCATATTCAACATTCCTTAACATCTATATTACTATTCTCTTTCTCCCTTCCCAAACTGCTCCATCAAAACAAGTTTCTCACTACATCTGATGATCATAAACCTGAGGGCTAATCTTGACAGCCACACCAAATTGATCATCAGTGTTCAGGAACTGTCAACATTCTTTTAAAAGTCTGAGGAAATTGTTGACAGCTGAAAGAAGATGAGTGTGTGTGTATGTGTGTGTGTGTGTATGTGTGTGTGTGTGTGTGTGTGTGTGTAGCTTCAGGAATGCATCTATTATTCCCCTGTTATCATCCTTAGGTTTAACATTTGATAATGTGCTACAACCTGCAAACACCCACAATGCACCTTTGCATTATGACTCTTTGGGTCATGGGAAATTTCAGATCTGAGCTCATGATACTCCATGATTCACAGCCAAATAGAATGCCCAGAATAGTTAGAGTTATTTTTTAAAAGATAGACTTTTTTGAAGAGATCAGTTCAGTATTTTTGAATGCTTTATACAATTTCTTAAATGCTATTTATCCCAATTCTTCTTCCTAATCAACTTCAAGCCTCGTTTATTACCCATCTGAAGCACTTAATATTATCTGATTTTCCTTGATTCATCCAACATTTAGTCTTTTCTTCTCCTGGGACTTTATATTTATGCTTCTAAAAACTGAATTGAGAGGCAGAAAACTTGATTTCTAACTTTGTCATTCACAGATGTGACCAAGAGCAAGTCAATTCCCCTTAATTTGCTCATCTATAATATAAGGTGGTTTGATTAGATGACCTCTGAAGTTTCTTATAGCTCTTTCCATTCCATAATTTTTCTAGAGTGCAGCATAGAAGCCCCAAATAGCTAATGAATACATTTCCTCCCCCTCCCCCTAGTTTAGATGTAGCTCATCATAAAACACTTTTGGCTCTTTGGGGAACACACTCTATAAAAGATCATTTTTCCCCTTTACTATTTAAGAAATCCTTTCGATACCTTCACTTACCAAAATATTAAATCCTCACTACAAGAATTTCTTGGAAATTTCACATTGTCATTCAACCAAAAGGCAGATGTCACAAACCCTGTGCATCAAAATGCTGCACATGAGAATTCAAAGTGTGTTTTGGTTTTTGCCCCAATGTCTTTGGCAGACATCTTCTTCATCGAGGGGACAAGGAAAACCTTTCGTAGATCAATTAGAAAATGTAATCCTAATCCATCTAGCATGTCCTAAATTATTACTGGCACATTCAAATGACTTTCTATTTGCTGTTCTTGTTTTAAATTTTTAAATTTTATTTTTCTTTTCAGTTCCAAGTTCTCTCCTTACTTCCAGTTCCTTTCCCACCCACTGAGAAGGCAAGAAATATGATGCTCTATACATATGAAGAAATAACTTTCTCTTGATGTTGAAAAGATAACCTAGCCTTTCCTCTTTGAAGAAATTGTCTGTATCTGCAATGAAATTAACTTGTGTCATAGTATAATTATTAGTTTCCCCTCTAGAGCCAAACAAAAGTCATAGCTTACTTTTTTACCCTCCATAAAAGCACAGAATGACAATTCATTACTCTCTCTCTCTCTCTCTCTCTCAGCTCTTTGATGAAAACTCAAAACATGGAGACATTAGTATATTTTCTACCTGATTTGGCAATTCTCAGAGGGATTCCACGGAGTGTCAGGGTACTATTGAGACTGTCCCCCGATCTCTCTCCCAGAGTGTGTTGCTCCAGTGACAAAGTTATGATATTGAATAGGGGCTTTTTTTTATTCCCCTCATATGCTGAAAGGGTTGGATCTAACTAGTTGAGTAGAATTCTAAATTTCAGAACTAAAAGTGTACCCACTTGTCACCTAGCTCAACCCACAAGTAAAACAAAACAAAACAAAAACCTTCTAACCCTACCTGATAAGTGCTCATTCAGCCTTTTCTTGAAGACCTCCAATGATGGGAATTCCATTACCTCCAGAGGCAAACCATTTCACTTTTGAATATCTTCAATTGTTAAGAAATGTTCCCTTTTTTTAATCCAATAGCTCCTTTCTCCCAATTCTTTCAACTGTATATAAAATGTATATTCTGTGTGAGAAATTGTGTCCTTCATTAAGAATGTGTCAACCAAGTCAAGCCTTAATTTGAAGCCTTTCCAATTCCTGTCCATTCCTCTCATCATTGGACCTTATGTGGGGGCAAAGAAGACTGACTGAATACCTCATCCTAGTGACAGAGATCATAAAATAAATGCCTACTTTCTGTCACACACTGTGCTAAGCACTGGGGATACAAAAACAAGCAAGCATAACAGTGCCTGCTCTCAAGGTGCTTACATTCTAAAAAGGAAAGACAAGACATAAAGCAGGAGCTGGAAAACAGGTAGAATAAGAGAGGACAATGCGGCAAGACAAGAGGAGGAATTGGAGAGAGAGTGAGAAGAAGGTCCTGGGCTTCCAGGGAGGGAGTCACCAATTTGGAGAAGAAGGCCTCCATGGTGACAATATGTCAGGAGAGAATAAAAAGGAATCTGGGGAGAATTTGTCACATGCTAGCTGACTCTTCTCCAGACTCAATATCCCTCATTCCTTCAGCTGAGCTTCACAATGTTGCTGTTATTGTGTACAATGATCAACTATGATTGACTTAGCTCTCCTCAGCCATATAACGATCTAAGACAATTCCAAAAGACTCATGATGGAAACTGCTATTCACATCCAGAGAAAGAACTGATGGAGTCTGAATGCAGATAGAAACGTACTATTTACACTTTCTTGATCAGGGGTTTTGTGTGGTTTTTTCCCTTTTATTCTGTTTCTTCTTTCATCATTTCTTATAGCACAACAGTATAGTATAGTAGTATAGCACGATAGACAAGGATCCTTAACCTTTTGATGCTTCTTTGGCTTTCTGGTGAAACTTACTGGCCACTTCTCCAATGTTTTTCAATGTTTAAAAAAAATCCATAGACTTACAAAGGAAACTGATTATATTGAAATACAATGATCAAAATACTCAAAATAAAACCCAAGTTCCCAAACACCAGCTTAAAAACCCCTGCTCTAGGACTACTGAAGTATTCATTTTCAGCAGCGGCCTGAGAATCTTGATGGAATCCTTTCAGGGCTTTGCCTCATCTGGTTTGAGAAACACTAACTTCCAGACATTTTGAATTTCAATCAAAGAGTAAAGAAAGAATAAAGAATAAGCCCCTTTGGCCACATTACATCTCTCTCCAAGAAGGGGCAGGTGAACCTTAATGTAGCCTGTTCCCTCAGATTCTGGCTTGTTTCCCACACCAACCCTCCAACACACATGATGACATTGGGAGACCTTAAAGAGAACATGGTATTTAAAAGCACTAGAGCCAATGTGCTAGCCCCCCTATTTACTTCTTGTTTTTGAATTATAGTTACTATAGTTACCCTGGAGGCTTCTGGAAGAAGGTGAAAATGAAAGCTTTTTTCTTTTTCAGGAACGTTTTGACTAGTATTTTTTTTCTGAGCTCCAGTGGTATTTGATGTCAAGTCAAGGACGTAGATTTTAATTAATGGCTAAACAGGAATTGCAAATGAATCATAATTGGCCACCTGACTTTAATAATCCACAGACCCAGAATGAGAAATTGAACACAGTCATTTTCTGACATATTGAGCAAGACACACCTCACAAAACTAATTAGGAGGTATTTTACATTTACCTCCCATTTTCAGGCTTTATATTTATGTTACTTTATAGTCTGACCTAAATAAATACCCTTGGTGTTTTAGCCTACTTGGCATCATTTTGAGTAGCAATTTATGCCAGTATTCTTTTTCTCTGTTCTTATAAGATTAGACACACAGCTTGTTATATCATTAGACAGGCTAAGATTACAGAGAGAGAAATGGGAAGGCCTTATGGAGGAAAGGAAAGGTCTCCCACTGAGCCAGAAAACTGGAACTCAAACCCTTCACAGTATTAGGTGGATTTTTTTTCCTTAGTAGTCAGCACATCCTCTAACTATCCATTGGACACTCTTAATTCCCTCATTATTGTATTCCCTTTAGATCATCACTGAGGACATACTAGATAGGAAAATTCAATTCAGGAAAACTTATAGTATAAAAGAAAACAACCCTGATATTGGGAAAAGCTTCTCCCTCACTCAACAGCAAAATAAAAGAGTGAAATAGCTTCTATTCTCTCGATGGAAATGATTACCGATTTAAGGTTACTCACAGAGAAGTCTATTCTCCCTAGGATACATGAACACTTTTTTCATGTAACAGCCTGCCTCGGGCACATTGCCATGGAGATTTGGTGGGATGGGGGCAGTGTCTGCGCAGGGGGCCTGCACACTTAATCCAGAGTGCCCCAGGTCCTCCTAGGTTTTTGATCTTGAGAGCAACTTCCTTCTAGGATACAATCCACAGAGCTGAGGAGGAGAGGAGCCTGAGACGGGAGAAGAAGAGAAGAAGAAGAAGAAGACGGTGCTGTGTGCAGGTCCTTATACTCTGTCAAGCTTGTTGAGGGAGGGAACAGGGCAGCTCTGTCCCTGCTTTGCACAAGCAAAGTGCTAACCAGACGAGAAAAGTTGTGATTGGACATTTCCGAGAAAGGCGATTGAAGCAGAGTACACTGTGCCAACCCAACAGATAGGTTGATGAGACTCAGTGGAGTCCACTCTTTAGCACCTCTTTTCCCCTTGTTTTCCTGGATTTCTGCCTAAGGAGGTTGTCCTCTATTAACCTGCCTTACTGCTTTCTTCTTGTTTCCTTCAAACCAGTGGAGAGGAGGGGAAAAGGGTATAAAGCATTCAGTGCCTTGCCTGCAGCCATCAGAGCCTGCGTTTGGAAACATTCCTCCTTTTCCAATGCTTAGCTGCACACTTACGCTATTTGAAGCTACTATTAAGGTATATGGCCATTTATGATGATTTTTGTTCAAACGTTAAATACATGGTTAGAGATGGAGAGAAAGGGAAGCTAAAGCAAAAGAAGAGGAGAGTTGTCCCAGCTCACAATGGGATAGGCAGGGAACAATTTTATTAGGGAGTTTCTGTGATTTTTAGTATTTCCCAAGACTGCCTTGAGGAAACCCGAGAAAGACTTAACAAGGAAACAAGAGGTATTTGGCTGGACCCTGCTACAACCCCCACTAAAACTCAATTGCTGTACATAGATCTAGATGAGGAAGTACCCCAAGGGCAGCGGGCATGGTAAGAATTTAACTAGGTGAGAGCAAGGAAATAAGACCGAAGGGGTGGGGGGAAGTCCAGAAAAACAAGGTTGTAAATTTAGGGAGAGGGAGAGTCCAAAGATTAGCCTTAAGTCATAGAGACCCTGTTTTGACAAGTGCCTAAACAACACCAGGGCTGACATAACATCCAGTTTGGTGGGATAAAAGCAATGGCAGGGAGGGGTGGGGGATTGTAGCTCCTCTGACCTAATGAAACCCTTAATTCGTGTAGCATGTTGTAATCAGAATTTGGAACAAGCCCTTTGGAGAGGTAAGGGGAGCCTATCCAATGCCAACTATTACTGGGTTTAATTTTGCATCATGGATCTTGTTTTCTGCATCTTCAGTTAATTCTCAGTGAACATATTTTAACTTGGAGGTTTCACTGTGGAGAGCAAAATAGACTCATTCCTGTCTTCCACTTTCTCCAGGGAAAGGGACAGAACAGAATCCTTCTAAATCATGCCTTTCTTCTCCCATTGGGGGGCAGTTAAGTGGCTCAGCAGATAGAGTACTGGACCTGGAGTCTAAGAGACCCAAGTTCAAATACATCCTTAGACACTAGCTGTCTGACCATAGGTAAGTCCCTTAAATTCTGTCTGCCTCAGTTTTCTCATCTCTGAAATGGGGATCAACATAGCGGGTACTCCTAGAGTTATTGTGAGGATCAAATAAGGTAACATTTGCAAAATGTTTCACACGGTACCTGGCCAAGTTTCATAAATGCTTATTCCATTCCTATTGCATCTTGGGCCGGTTCTCTCACCCTCACTTTCCCTTTGCCCTCCTTCCGCAGGACCCTCTCCCCTCATTCCCTTCTGGTGAGTGGCAGAGATTTTTGCCTTAGGGGCTCTCTTCCCTTTCCTCCTTTTTTCCCATTCCTCCACATTGATGATTTAGCAAGTCATTCCCATGCTACAAAATTAAGCTCAGAGCTCTCGAGGTAAAACAAAACAAAACAAAAAAGGCCCTACAGATTCAGCTTTAAGTTCTACGTATGGAAGTTTGGAGCAGCTATGTGGTACAGTAGAGAGAGTGCTCACGGTCAGGGAAACTCTTCTTCCTGAGTTCAAATCTGGCTTCAGATGTTTATTAGCTGTATGACCCTGGGCAAGTCACTTAACCTTATTACAGAATTATTTATAAAGATAACAGTTCATCATGTTTCCAGGTGGTACCTAGCTGCCAAGATGGGAAGTAACTTTTCCAGACAGTTGAATTTTGTGGACAAATAACCAGAGCCTTCTCCATTTGCCCTCTCTGGAGGTAACCAAAGCACACACAGGAAATATACATTTCTGGGTCAAACCACCGGTGTTTTATGTGAATTAGAATAAAAAGAACAGGTTAGAATATAACAAAGAAACTAATCATAAACAGACAACTTATGATCAAGCATGTAAAGGAGGGAGGGGCAGAGAGAAAGAAACTCAGTTGATTTTTTTTGGAGTTGATACAGAATTCAGTTCATTTACTTTCCCTGAAGAGGTATAGCCAGAGGTGTGCTGGTACTAGCTCATAATGGCTCCTAAGAGCAGATTGTTTAAATTTTCAGCATCAGCATTTACACTTTGGAAATTGGATGCTACAAACAAAGACTTGACTCATTGTTTTCTTGATTGTGAATAAGTAAAAAAAAGGATAAAGAAAAATTTAAAAATTCAGATTAAACTCAAAAGAATTTCATATCTATGTTCCACCAACCTCCCTCCCTCCTTCCCTAGTAGTTAAACATTTATCAGCACCCCACTGGATAGCTGCATAATTAGAAGCTCAAGCCACAAACAGACAATCTTCTATGACCAGGGGCTGTCTCTGCACTTTCCATCTGCAGTGCTGTCTTCTTTTCTGCTAAGCAGGTGTCAGGGAAGGGAAGGCACCAGCTGCTACTGCTCATCATTTTCCTCCTGGCTGCTCCAGCTGCATTCTCTCCTTCACACTAAATTCGAAGTTTCCCATGGGGTTACATAATCTTTTCCAGTTTAGTCCAAACTGAACAACAGTCCTTCCATCTTTTCATAGGATGGGGAGAGGGGGAAAACTCTAAGAGGGAAGAATGGAACTACACCCCCAAGTTCTCAGCCCTTGCTTTTTTGGGGGGGGGGAGAGGGGGTAAGGATTCATCTCAACGCATTCCAACATCTGTTACAATATCAATTAACATTATGTCATCTGAGATAGTGTTCATCTTAACCAAATCCCAGACCAGAGATTCCTCGGGGCTAATTCACAAGTCAGACAGGTGAAAATTGGTGTGTTTTGTTGTGATCCACAATGTCAAAGGCTGTAGTGTGGTCTATGAAGCAGAAGTTGTTTTTTTTTTTTTCTGCAACTCCCTTGCTTTCTCCTTAATGCAGAGAATGTTGTCAATTTGGTCTCTAGTTTCTCTTTTTCTTAGAAAATTGAAATGTACTTCTGGTAATTCTTGCTTCACATATTGCTGAAGCTGGCTTGTAGAATCTTAAGCATAACCTTGCTGGTATGTGAAATGAGTGTAACAATTTGGCAATTTGAACATTCTTTGTCATTGCCATTCTTTGGGATTGGGACATAAACTGATCTTTTCCAATCCAGTGGCCACTGTTGGGCTTTCCAAATTTGCTGGCATACTGAGTGCAACACTTTAGCAGCAACATCTTTAAAATTTTATTTATTTACTTAATTTTAAATTTATGGAATAAAACAAGCATTTCTGTAACACAGTATAATAAAAAGATGATTGTACATAAAACCGCAAATCTATTATGTCCAACTTGCTATTCCTTTTAAATATATAAGGTTATTGTGTAGCTTTCTTTTTCCTCCTTTTTTTCTGCCCTCATTCCTCCTCACACTCTAGAGATGGCTGTCATTAGTCACAAATATGTATACATATATACATATGAATGTGTATATATGTAAGATCATTATGTAGATACTTCTATTTATCTATTCTTTCTCTGGATGCAAATAGTGTCTTCCTTCATATGTCCTTTGTAGTTAATTTAGGTATTTATTAATAGTCAAAATGACTTAGTTACTCAAAGTTGTTCTTAAAACATGATGCCATTACTATATACAATGTTTTCTTGGTTCTACTCATTTTGTGCAAATCTATCCATGTTTTTCTTAGATCATTGACCTCATAATTTTGTATCACACAGTAGTATTCCGTCACAGCTTGTTCAGCCATTCCACAAATGCTGAGCATCCCTGCATTTTCCAGTTCTTTTCTACCACAAAGAGAGCAGCTATAAATATTTTAGAACATATAGATTCTTTTCCTTTTTTTCTTAATCATCTTTGGAAACAGACCTAGTAGTGGTATTGCTGGGCCAAAGGGTACAGGCAGTTTGATAACTCTTTGGGCATAATTCCAGATTGATCTCCGAAATGATTAGATCGATTCACAATTCCAACAATGAATTAGTGTCTCAATTTTTCCACATCCCCTCCAACATTTATTGCTTTCCCCTTCGTCATTTTAGCCAGTCTGATAGGTATAAAATATCTCATTTCTCTAATCAATAATGATTTAGAACATTTCAACAGCATCATCTTTTAGGATTTTAAATAGCTCAGCTGGAATTCCATCACCTCCACTAGCCTTATTATTAGCAATACTTTCTAAGGCCCACTTGACTTCATTCTCCAGGATGTTTGGCTCTAGATCAGTAACCACACCATTGTAGTTATCAGTGATGGTAAGATCTTCCTTGTATAGTTCTTCTGTATATTCTTGCCACCTCCACTTAATCTCTTCTACTTGTGTTAAGTCCCTACCATTTTTGTCTTTTATCATGGTCATTTTTGCATGAAATGTTACCTTGATATCTCTGATTTTCTTGAAAAGATCTCTTGTTTTCCCCATTCTTTTGTTTTATTCTATTTCTTTGCATTCCTCATTTAGGAAAACCTTATCTCTCCTTGCTATTTCCTGGAATTCTGCATTCAGTTGAGTGTATTTCTCCTTTGCTCCTTTCCCTTTCCCTTTCCTTCTTTCCTCAATTATTTATAAAGCCTCATCAGATAGCCATTTTGCTTCCTTGCTCTTTTTCTTTGGGATTTTTTTGTTGCCGCCTCCTGTAAAAAATTTCAAATTTTTGTACAAAGTTCTTCAGGGATTCTATCTACCAGATCTGATCCCTTAAATCTATTCATCACTTCCACTTCACATTCATAAGGGATATTATTTAGGTCATACCTATATGTCTGATTTTTATGTCAATTTCAGTCTGAATTTTGCAATAAGCTCATGGGGACTTCTGGGAGCCGAGATGGTGGAATAAGCAGTAAATCACTGTAACTCTCCCATATTCACCTCCAAACAACTGGCAAAAAGATAGGGTGAAACAATCTTTTAGCCCAGGAAACTTGAAAGATCACCAAAAAAGGTCTGTCTCATTCAGACAAAAAGGGAATGTAGTCTAGGACAGGAAGCATCCCAGTAAGCTAGCAGCAAACCCCACATCAGAAAACCAGTGGGAGATCCTGAGCCCCAGTGTGGTGGAGCAGGCAAGCCCCAAGTACCTCAGCATAGCCAGAGGAATGGGTAGCCTCCAGCTCTAAGAACCACCACGTGCTTCAGCAAACAGGTAACCTGGGCAAACAGGCAACCTCCAAGTGCTTCAGCATAGCCCTGGGAAAACACAGAAATACCCCACTGGCCTCAGCACGCACCAGACACCATCACTAGGACCCCAGCTCAGCACCAGACCCCTATAGATTCCAGTAGCACCAGACACCCCTCTACCTCACCCCCTCAGTGCAGTACCATATTAGCAAACACCCTAGCACACCCAGGATGGCCTGCTAGAACAGGTTCTTTGATCTGCTTTTATAAATGAAAGACAGCTCAAAAGGTGTTAACAATCCTACTTTAATTAAACAATGTGAGTAAAGAAGGTAAAGGTCATTCACTAGTTCAGGGGAAAGGTCAGCACCCTGAGTGTGGAGAAAATACAAGCAGAGAGAAATTAGCACAGAGATCCAATAGACAGGGTTCCAACTGATTAACAGTAATACATCACCAGACAGTGAGCACCAATATCTGGGTTCACAAAGCCTGGGAGGGGGGCTTCTTAACAATGGCTACCCAGAGTCTAGTCTGGCCAAATCACAAAGACCTCAGGCAAACATTCTTCCCATGAGTGAGCCCCAAAGCAAAATCTCGCCTCAGAATATATATATACTTTGGGTTAATAGGCTCAGAGCCAGAAGGCATCACAAACCTCTGACTCAGTGCCTAATTAGCTTAGTATCAAAAGGTGTGAAAGCCTTCCTGTAAGCAAGCCTCCCCCTAAGCTAGCTTCCCCTTAGGCAAGTTGCAAATTCTTCCCCCAACTGACTCTATGTGACTCAGGATGTATCATAGCTGTGAATTGAACCAGAGCTCAAAGCAGCAAGACATCTGTAGTTGAAATACCTGTATACCTTTAGACCTGGAACACAACCCGTGTTCCAAGAAAAAAAGGGAACATATGTGGTCACGTAGGCCTATTAATGGACAGGGAGGATCTTATATTCCATTAACCTTACAAATACCCAACATGAGGCTCCCCAATGAGCCTCAGGGCAATATCAGTGGAACAACAGGTAAACAGCCAGGGCCTATGTCCTCTGGCACAAGAAACCTGAGACAGAGCCAACCTGGGGTGGAAGATCCACCCCAGGACCAGAGCTCAAATTTAAAAGGAAGGAAAAAGACCAAATGAGATGAGCAATAAACAAGAACAACAACAAACAAATCTGACCATAGAAACTTATTACAGTGACAGGGAAGATCGAAACACAAACTCAGAGGAGGACAACAATGTCAAAACACCTATGAACAAAACTCCAAAGAAAAATAGGAAGTAGTCCCAAGCCCACAAAGAACTCATAGAAAACACAAAAAGGAGCTTAAAATCACGTAAGAGAGGTAGAAGAAAAATTTGGAAAAGACATGAGAGTGATGCAAGAGAATTATGGAAAAAAGGTCAACAGCTTGGAGAAAGAAAAAAAACTGCTTAAAAAGTAGAATTGGCCAAATGGAAAAGGAAGTACAAAAATTAACTGAGGAAAACAACTCTTTAAAAGTTAGAATTAAGCAAGTGGAAGCTATTGACTCTATGAGACATCAAAAATCAATCAAACAAATCCAAAAGAATGAAAAAATAGAAGAAAATTTAAAATACCTCATTGGAAAAAACAACTGACATGGAAAATAGATCCAGGAGAGACAATGTCAGAAACATTGAACTACCTGAAAGCTATAATCAAAAGGAGGATCTGGGTAGCAACTTTCAAGAAATTATCAAGGAAAATTGCCCTGATATCCTGGAACCAGAGGGCAAAATAGGCATTGAAAGAATCCATTGATGACCCCAGGAAAGAGATCCCAAAATAAAAACCCCAAGGAACATTATAACCAAACTATAGAACTATTGGGTCAAGGAAAAAATACTGCAAGTGGTCAGAAATAAACAGTTCAAATATCAGGGAGTCACAATCAGGATTACATATGACTTAGCAGCTGCAACATTGAAAAATTGGGGGTCAAGGAACATAATGTTCTGGAAAGCAAAGGAGCTAGCATTACAACCAAAATCGCCTACCTGGTGAAATTAAACTTAACACTTCAAGGTATAAAATGGTCATCCAATGAAATAGAAGGATTTCAAGCTTTTATAAGGAGAAGGCCAGCATTGAATAAAAATTTGATCTGCAATATCAAGATCAAAGAGAAGCCTAAAAAGGTGAAAAGGGAAAATAAATCATAAAGAATTCAATGGAGCCAAACTGTTTACATCCCTACATAGGAAGATGATATTTGTAATTCTTAAAAATTGTACCACTAATAGTACAGCTAGAAGGAATATACATAGACAGAGGGTATGAGTGTAAGGTAAATTTGAGGGAATGACATAAAAAATAACTAAGAGATAGGAAAGAGGAATACACTTGGTGCAGAAGAAAGGGACAGGTAGAATGGGATAAATTATTTCATGTGAAGAAGTGCAAAAAACCTATCACAATAGAGGGGAATATGGGAGGGTGGGCAATGGACATTGCTTGAACCTTACTCTCATTAGTATTGGCTCAAAGAGGGAATAATATAGACAATCTATTGAATATAGAAATCTATCTTACCTGACAGGGAAGTAGGATGGGAGGAGATTAAGTAAAGGGGGGGGGTAGGATTGACAGAAGGGAGGGTAGATTGAGGGAAGTAGTAGACAGAAGTAAAACACTGGTGAGGATGGAAAGGATAAAAAGTGAGAGAGGCCAAACAGGAGGAAAAATAGGATGGAGGGAAATACAAAGTTAGTAATCATAACTGTGAATGTGAATGGGATGAACTCTCCCATAAAATGGAAGCAGACAGCAAAGTGGTTCAAAAACCAGAATCCTACAATATGTTGTTTACAAGAAACACGCTTGAAGCAGAGAGACACACACAGAGTGAATATAGGGCTGGAACAGAATCTATTATGCTTCAGCTAAAGTAAAAAAAAATAAACAAACTAACAGGGGTAGCAATCGATCTCAGACAAAGCAAAAGCAAAAATAGACCTAATTAAAAGAGATAAGGACGGGAACTATATCTTGCTAAAAAGTACCATAGGCAATGAAGCAATATCAATACTAAATATATATGTACAAAGTGGTATAGCATCCAAATTCTTAAAGGGGAAGTTAAGTGAGTTACAAGTTCATGACTAAATAAGAGATAGAGAGCATTATGAAATTTAAAATAGATATTTTTGATTATATTAAATTTAAAACTTTTGCACGAGCAAAACCAATGCAACTAAGATTAGAAAGAAAGCAGAAAGCTGGGAAACAATCTTTATAGCAAGTGTCTCTGATAAAGGCATCATTTATCAAATATACAGAGATCTGAATTTATAAGAATATGAACCAATTGATAAATGTTCAAAGGATATGAACAGGCAGTTTTCAGATGAAGAAATCGAAGCTATCTATAGTCATATGAAACAGTGCTCTAAATAACTTTTGATTAGAGAAATGCAAATTAAAACAATTTTGAGGTATTGCCTCACACATCAGATTGGTTAATATGGTAAAAAAAGAAAATGATAAATGTTGGAGAGGATGTGGGAAAATTAGAACACTAATGAACTTTTGGTGGAGTTGTGAACTTATCCAACCATTCTGGAAAGCAATTTGGAACTTTGCTCAAAGGGCAACCAAACTGTGCATATCCTTTAATTCAGCAATACCACCACTAGGTCTATATGCAAGAGATCATTTAAAAGGGGAAAAGGACCTACATATGCAAAAATATTAATAGCAACTCTTTTCTTGGTGGCAAAATATTGGAAATTGACTGAATACCCATCAATTGGAGAATGGCTGAACAAGCTGTGGTATATGAATGTGCTATAAGAAATGATGAACAGGCAGATTTCAGAAAAACCTGGAAAGACTTGTATGCAAAGTGAAATGAGCAGAACCAGGAAAACATTGTACATAGTATCAGCAACATTGCATGTTGATCAACTCAGCTCTTCTTATAATACAATGATCCAAGACAAATTGTTGTTGTTGTTGTTTATCCTTTGTTCTCAAAGAGGACCATGACATCAGGGAGGTGATGCCGTGACTTGCAAGTGAATTAGATATAAGTGAGGGAGGGCTGTGCAAAGTTACCAGCCTTACTTTTTCCTCCAAAGCCATCTGGGTCCAGTGGCCAGATACAGATAAAGATGACTGGAGATGCCCCCTTACTTAGACTTTTAAGGCCAAAGGCCATTACCTAATGATTCGTTATGATGATGAACATGAAGAATTCAAGGAAGCATAGGGAGATGCATAAACCAAAGCAGAACCAAGAAAACAATGCACATGATTATTACAATAAGGAAACAGGCATTTATTGAAAAAAAAACTCCAACAAAAAGGAGAGTCGACATTGTATAATTGCAGTGACAAGCTTGACCTGCAGAAGAAATGAGAAATTATATCTTTTTGTTGAATGGGAAAACTACAGACTTGAAACATTATATATTCTCCTGAAGTGGATGTGGTCCAAGTACATCCCTGGTAAAAAAAAAAGAACAAAAAAGGAAAAGAAAAAGTAATTCAGCAAAATTGATTAGTATACCATCTAAGACAAGTACAAAGGAAAATTCTATACATGCCCAGATAAAGAACTGATGGACTCTGAAAGCAGATCAAAGAATACATTTTTCATTTACTTTATTCTTTTTTGTGTTTTTTTCCTTTTGATGTATTTCTTCTTTTACAACTGTGACTAACATGGAGATACATTTTACATGATAGCACATGTATAATCTATATCAAATTGCAAGACATTTTAGGAAGAGCGGAGGGGAAGAAAGGAGGAAGAAAAATTTGGAACTCAACATCTTGTAAAAATGATTGCTAAAAATTGTCTTGACATGTAATTGGGGAAAATGATCTTATTAATAAAAAGGAAGGTGATGAGCTGAGCCACAGTCAGCTCGCTCCAAGTCTTGTTTTCACTGACTGTATAAAACTTCTCCATCTTTGGCTGCAAAGTATAAGATCAATCTGATTTCAGTATTGACCATCTGGTGTTGTCCATCTGGAGTTGCCTTTTGAGTTGTTGAAAAAGAATGCTTGCTATGATCAGCAAGTTATCTTGAAAAAAAATCTATTACTCTCTACTATGCTTTGTTTTGTATTTCAAGGCCAAACTTGTCTGTTATTCTAATTATCTTTTGATTTCCTACTTTAGCATTCCAATCCCTTATGATGAATGTGACACCTTTTTTCGATGTTATTTCTAGATGATGTTGTAGGTTGTCATAGAAGTGAGCAACTTTGGCCTCTTCAGCATCAGTGGTTGGAGCATAGACTTGTATTACCGTGATGTGAATGAGTTGTTTGCCTTGGATTCAAATGTATATCATTCTGGAATTTTTGAGATTAGACCCCAGTGATGCTTTTCTTACCCTTTTATTGACTATAAGGACTACTCCTTTTTTTAAAGGGATTCTTGCCCACAGTATATGTAATGATCACCTGAATTGTATTCGCCCATTCCCATCCATTTAAATTCACTAACACCCAAGATGTCAATGTTTACTCTTTCCATCTCCCATTTGGCCACATCCAGCTCAGTTTGGTTCATAGATCCATATGCAATCGATCTTTATAGCACTGGACTTTCCTTTGGTCACCAGACACATCTGCAACTGAGCTTCCTTTGGCTTTGGCTCAGTCATCTCATTCTTTCTGGAGCCACTTGTAGTAGACATCCTCCCACCTGAGCAGCTCATTGTCCAGTGCCATGCTTTTGTCATTTTAATACTGTCTGTGGGGTTTCCTTGGCAAAGATACTGGAGTGGTTCGCTATCGACTTTTCCAGTGGATCACCTTTTTTCAGAACTCTCCACTATGACCTAACCTATACTTGGGTAACCCTATGCAGCATAGTTCATAGTTTCATTGAGCTAGGCAAGCCCCTCTGCCACAACAAGGCAGTGATCCAGGAGGATTTATTAAGTACCTCTTATGTTTCAAGCACTTGGCTACACTGGGGAAATAAAAACAAGCAGCTGGGGAAATTGGCAACTCTCTAGGACTTATCTATTAACTCAGATATTTTAGGTTACTACCTGCATGGGGAAGGGAGTTCCTCTACTAGGATCTCCCATAGAAAGAACATTGGAACTAGGCTGAAATCTTGCTTCTGATACTTCCTGTATCACTCTGGACAAATAACTTAACCTTCCCAGATTTTAGTTTCCTTAAATGTAGAATGGACTAATGAGGTCCTGCTGGTGGGTCCTCCTGCTTCAAGTATCTCCCTACTCTATTGCATCTCCCATTCAGCCACTAAAGTGACTGTTCCAAAGTGTAGGTCTGATCATGCCCTCTGCTCCCCAGTAAACTCCAATGGCTCCTCATCTTCTCCAGAATAAAACATCCACTCCTTAACATTCAAAGCCATTTGTAATGCATAATAATTAGCCCCCTCCTACCTTTCCTTTTTACATAGTACAAGGGCTACTCCCTTTTTTAAAGGAATTCTTGCCCACAGAACTGAAGACACCAAGGTTATCCATTGCATCCTGGGCCATCTCCAGTTGTCTTTACTTTTGTCTTGCCACTGGACTCTGATAGCTTTGGGAGAGACAGTGAGGCTGATGACTTTGTACAACTCAAATCCAATTTGCCCATGAGTCAAGACATCACTTGTGCCGTCATTGATCCTGCTGGAAACAAAGGACAAACTAGATCTGTAGATAGTATGTAACTTTCTAGGATATTTCATTTAACTATCCATCGAAAGCTTTTTAGGTATCTTTAGTCTTTTACACTGGCAATGCTGCCAAACAGAGTCGTAGTGTAGTGTAGTGTAGTATAGAGTCCTTGGGGGAGGACTGAGAATTCTGATACTATATGGGATTCTTTGTTAGTAGAGAATCCTGGCCCCTCTTCACATGGCAGCTGCTGAATCGAAATGTATACTGGCTGTTCAAATTCTACAAAAATGCTCTTTATGCAATGGGATAAGTTGTGGGAGAGAAACTGTGAAGATTAGATTATCTTCTAAGAAGCCACATGGTGAAAGAAAACCTGTGATGACAGGATAACATCAACTAGCAGTTGAGCCATTTTGAAATATGAACTTTCATGGAATACTGTGAATCCTTCTAGGAACTGCAAATCTCCTTGATCTCCCTGACTGCCAAGTTTGGGAGATTTTTACAATAAACACATAGCATCCTACTTGCCTTTCAGGAAACAGGTAACCTGTAACCTGATCCTAGGATATTAGAGTTTGTTCTTTATTTGATTTTTGAGTAGCATGGTATGTGAAGGATTTGTTTGCCACAATGCCTCCCACAGAGGGAGTTTTGCTTTATATGCTTTAGAGAATGTACCCACTATCCATCTGTCCTGAAGTTATGGCATATACCCCCAGCTACAAAGCATATGTTGCTCTAGGAAAGCAAAGGCAACTTTATGAGTTGGGAGGCCCCTTGCTTCCTGACTGGGGAAGCTCTCAGAGCAAAGAAATGAGGTTAACTTATTTGACCAAATCCCTTATTTTCTTGAGACTCTCTATATTTAGAGGATTTATCTGCTTTAGTGTAGAAAGCGAGGTGACCAAATAGGGCTTTGGATGTTGAACATGCACCTGGGATGTCAATATGCCTAGCCCAAATTTTATGTACATTTATAACTGTACCAGGTTACGCATACCCATCATACTCTTAACAACCTTGAAGATCCAAATGGTAGTTTAACTTGCCTACTTGAGAATAGTTTTGCTGAACCATCATGTTCTTTGATTATTAGTTTGCTTGGTAGAAGGTATCTAGCATTTACTTTTCTATTTCTTAGCTAGTATCAAATAGTTTTGATAATTACTGCCAATCTGGTACTGCTAAACCTCCTTCCTTTACATTTTTTCATTATTTCCTTTGATATTCTTGACTTTTTATTCTTTGAAATGAATTTTGTTATTGTTTTTTTCTAATTCAGTAAAATAATTTTTAGTAATTTAATTGGGATGGTGTTGAATATATAAATTGCTTTGGGTAAAATTGTCATTTTTATTATATTGGGTTTTCTTTTTTAAAAAACTTTTATTTTTTTAAATAATTTTTTATTAACTTGTCTCTCTATACCTCACCCAATTAAGCAAATTTTTAAAAATCCAAAAATGAAACCCCTTAATACATATTTACATAGTCTGACAGAACAAATTTCCACATTAGCCATGTCTGAAAATGTGTTTCATTCTACATTGTAAGTTCATCACTTCTGTTAGGAGTCATCATATGATTTCATCTTCACTCTTTTGGACGCATGGTTTTATCACTATGAGAATTCCAAAGCTTTTCAAAATTTTTTTCTCTAGTATAGTATTATCATTACATACATTTTTCTCCTAGTTCTGTTCATGTGAATCTCTCCAGTTTCCTCTGAAATTGTCCATGTCATCATTTCCTATGGCATAAGTAGTATTCCATTCCATTCACATGTCACAACATTGTTAGCCCATTCCCCAACAGGATACCTCTTTAGTTTCCAATTTTTGTTCTAACACAAAAAAGTTGCTATAAATATTTGTGTACATAGATCCTTTTCCTCTTCCTTTGATTTCTTTGGGGCACAGGCCTAGTAGTAATATAGTTAGACCAAATGATATACGTAGTTTGGTAGCTTTCTGGGCATAGTTCCAAATTGTTTTCCAGAATGGTTGGACCAATTCACACCTCTAGCAACAGAGCACTAATGTGTCTGTTTTCCCACAACTAGTCTAACATTATCATTTTCCTCTTTTTTCATCTTTAACAGTATGATAGGTGTGGAGTGGAATCTCACATTTTAATTTGCATTTCTCTAACAAATAGTGATTTAGAATTTTTTTAAATCTGATCGTCAATAGTTTGATTTTCTTCCTTTGAAAACTGCCTTTTTAGGGTGGAGCCAAGATGACAGAATAGAGGCAGCAACCCAGCTGAACTCCCCAAATATTCCTCTCCAAACAATTTTAACATAACACTTCAAATCAAATTCTGGAGTGACAGAACCAGCAAAGGATCTAGGTGAGACTTTTGTTTTTAGCCTAAGACAACCTAGGAGGTCAGTAGGAGAGGTCTGGGCCGCTGAAGTGGTGATTGGCCCAGAACACATGTGGCAGCAGCACCAGCAGTGGGCCTTGGAGGTGGTCATGGTAGTGACAGCAGCAGCTCTAGGAGCTCTCAGCACAGAGATGGTGAGGAGGTTGGAAAACAGGTCAGAAAGAGATTACAGAGGACCCTTTGCTGGCACTGGTTGCAGCTGGTGCTGACTGGCAACTCTATTGCCTGCATGCAATTCTGGGTTGCAATAACAGGGAGGAGAGGAGCACTTGTGGTTGGTCACAAGGGAGCAGGGACCTTGGTCACAGTTCAAGGGCCAGGACTGTGCTTGTGATGTAGGGGACCAGGGGCTCTTCCTAGGCAAAGACCAGAGAGCAGCCCAGGAGAATAGTGACCACACTCTCCCCAGATCACACCATCTTGGAAGCACTGAAAACTTGCTGACCCATGCAAAGAAGAGCTTTGACAGTGGAGGGGAAAATGGGGGGGGGAGTTGCGGGGTGGAGGTGGCAGTCAATGTTTGAACCTTGTACTTGTTGGAATTGATTCAGAGAGAGAAGTGTATATATATATATATATATATATACACACACACACACATACACACACATGTATATCTATCATATGTATGTGTATATGTGTATATATGTACATATATACACATATATACATATACATACCTGTGTGCATGTGTATATATATATTTATGTAACATATACACACACACACACATACATATACATACACACAGTTATCCCTTCCACATCGCCAGGGTTAGGGACATGGCACCCCCATGATCTGGAAAATCCACATGAAATTTTTTGGCCCTTCCTCTGTACCAAAGAAGAAGTCTGAATTATCATGGTATTAAAAGATAAAATGTGTTAATATTACTCAATACTCTACATATTTTTTGTGCATTTCTGAATTTCTAAAATGTAAATTTCTGTATTGTCTGCTGGCCTTTGCATGTGATATGTGGCTTCTGCAAAACTCCCCTGAAATTCCCATTAAATTTCTTATGCAGACCTGTGATATAGAGAAACTGCAATGGGGAAAGTTGTGAGATATACATATATATATATACACACACAGATGGATAGATAGATAGATAGATAGATAGATATCAAGTGGGTATAGAAATTTATCTTACCCAACTGGGGTGGGGGAGATAAAAGGAAGGGAAGATTAAAGGAGGCAGTGGTCAGAAGCAAAACAGACTTTTGAAAAGGGACAGGAGAGAGAGTGACAGAGAGAGAGAGAGAGATAGAGAGAGAGAGAGAGAGAGAGAGAGAGAGAGAGAGAGAGAGAGACAGAGAGAGACAGAGAGAGAGGGAGAAGCAAACGCCGATAAAATGGGATAGAGGGAACTACAGACAGTAAACATAACTGTAAAATGTGAATGGAATGAGCTCACCCAGAAAATGGAAGCAGATAGCAGAATGGATTAGAAACCAGAATCCAACAATATGTTGTTTACAAGAGACACACTTGAAACAGAAAGAAACACATAGAGTTAAAATAAAAGAGGTAGAGCAGAATCTATTATTCTCCAGGTGAAGTAACAAAAAAAAGGCAGGGGTAGCAATCATGATCTCAGAGAAAGCAAAAGAAAAAAATAGAACTAATTAAAAGAGATAATCAGGGAAACTACATTTTGCTAAAAAGTACCATAGGAAGATAGATTGCTCAGCGGGTAGAGTACTGGGCTAGGAGTTAGAAAAGCCTTAGTTCAAATCTGCCCTCAAACACTTGGTAGCTATGTGATCCTAGGCAGATCACTTAACCTATTTTGCCTTAGTTTCCTCATCTATAAAATGAATGGGAGCAGGAAATAGCAAACCACTCCAGTATCTTTGCTTAACAAAGCCCCTAAAGGTGTCATGGCAAGTTGGATGTGACTAAACAACAGCAACAAACCACAGACAATGAAATAATATCAATTTTTTTTTACAGCAAGTTCCTCTGATAAAGACTTCTTTTCTCAAATGTATAGGGAACTGAGTCAAATTTATAAAAAAAATAAGAGTCATACCACAATTGATAAATTGCCCATTGACATGAACAGGCAGTTTTCAGAAGAAATCAAAGCTATCTATAGTCATATGAAAGCATGCTCTAAATCACTATCAATTAGAAAAATGCAAATTAAAACAACTGTGAGGTACTACCTTACACCTATCAGAAATGACAAATGCTGGAAGGGATGAGGGAAAATAATAAGTGTTGGTGGAGTTATAAACTGGTCTGACCATTCTGGAGAACAATTTGAAACTATGCCCAAAGGGCAATAAAACTGTGCTTGCTGAGCACAAACCTCAGCAATACCACTACTAGGTCAGTACCCCAAAAGGATAAAAGAAAAAGTAAAAGAATCTACATGTACAAAAATATTTATAGCAATTCTTTTTGTGTTGTCAAAGAACTGGAAATCAAGGGGATGCTCATCAATTGGGGAATGGCTGAATGAATTGTGGCATATGATTGTGATGGAATACTATCAAAATGATGAGGAAGATGGTTTCACAAAAATATGGGAAGTCCTGTAAGGTCTGATGCAAAGTAAAGTGAGTAGAACCAGGAGATGATTGTACATAGTAACAACAATATTGTAATGACAATCAACTGTGAAAGACTTAGTTACTTTGATCAATACAACGATCCAGGACAATTCCAAAGGATTCATGATGAAAAATGCTATCCACTTCCAAAAAGAGCACTGATGAACTCTAAGTACAAATCAAAGAACAATTTTCTCACTTTCTTTATTTTTCTTACTTATTTTTTGCAATATGGCTAATATGGAAATATGTTTTTGCACGATTTCACATGTATAATTGGCATCATATTGCATGCCTTCTTAATGGGTGGGGGAGGGGTGAGAGGGAAGGAAAGAATTTGGAACTTAAAAAAAATTTTAAAAGAAACCTAAAAGGAAATAATAAATATAGAAAAGAAAACAAAAAGAAAACTGCCTATTTATATCCTTTGTCCTTTTAATCTACTGGAGAATTACTCTTGGTTTTGTAAATTTGAATCAATTCCTTATAAAATTTGGAAATCAGACCTTTATTAGAAATGTATTCAAAGATTTCCCCCAGTTGCCTGTTTCCCTTCTAATTTTTTAAAAAATATACTAGATTTGTTTGTACAAGGACTTTTAAATTATATATATATATATATCATCAAAAAGTTGTCCATTTTATCTTGTGTGATCTTCTGTATTACTTGTTTAGTTATGAACTTTTCCCTGTCTATAGATCTGAAAGGTAATTTCTTCTTGATATAATTTCATTCAATCTTTCTTTATTTGACAGTGAGGTTCATTGGATTCTGGCTCCACTGACCCTTTCATTCATGACTATGTGCTCTTTATTTTATGCACCTCTATTATGTAGTAGTAATTTCTCTTTCTTTCCTCTTCCTTTCCTCCTTAGTATAATCCCCCATTCCTCCTATTTTTTTCTTCTCCTAAGGTCATTAAAATTGAACAAAACCAACCTCAAACATTTTAACTTTTCACTATGATCCTAGAAGATATTAGGATCCTTAGAAAATATGTGTTTCTTATATGCCTAACAATGTGTAAACAAATCATCTCCAAATAATCCCATTCATTTTTGTAGATATGTATCTTTTTATTACTCTTTTGGTACCTGAATTTCCACTTTAAAATATTTATTCAGTTCTGAAATTTTCATCAGAGATGCTTGGAAATCCTCTATTCCATTAAAATCCACTTTTCCCCCTTTAAGATGATACAGGATGCCCCAAAAGTCTTAGTACAGTTTTAAGGCTTTATTAGCTATTTAATAGCTTTAAAATTTCATTAAGTTTTTTTGGGACACCCTGTAATTTGTTTGGTTATTTTTGGTTGTAAACTTTTATTTCTTGTTTTTCGGAATACCATATTCTGAGCTCTCCTCTTCTTTAGAGAGGCAGATACTAAATCTTCTGTAATACTTATTGTGTCCCCTTAGTATTGGAACTTCTTTTTTTGGCTGCTTGGAGTAATTTTTCCTTGACCTGGAAGCCCTGGATTTTGGTTACTAGGAGTTTTCATTAGGGATTTCGTTCTGGTGGTCTCCACTGGATCTCGTCTCTTTTCACTTTGTCGTCTGGTTCTAAGAATTCCAGCCAATTTTTCATTTACAATTTCCTGGAATATTGTATCCAAACTTTTTTTTCCTGGTCCCTAAAAACAAAGTATTTCCTCATGGTGAACAGAGTTTTCTTCGGTTTGCTCATGGTGTGAGGTTAAGTGGTGGGTCCTTTACTTGGGTCAATTTCTGTGCCTGAATGGTGTGGACAGGGCCTACTTGATCTTAAGTTTAGTGGGAGAGGTTAGGTTCTCTCCTTAAAGGACTCTGGAGCTTTGCCTTCAGGCTACTTCTTGTCCCCAGTCCTAGGACCTTTCGTTATTGTTGACTTCACCTGAGATCTTCCCCTGTGGTACTGTATTTAGAGGCTACTCCCATGCTGGGCTGCTACCACAGGCTTCAGTGATTGCTCATGCTCAAGCCTGTTGCTTTTCTTTTGAAGCCTGACTAGGTCACTGGTACCCCAGAGTATCCTGCCCAGAACACCTTGAGGCTGCTCACTCTGCTCGGCCAACCTCAGGCTGTTTCCAAAAATGCTGAGCTAAACTGCCTGTTCTGCCCTAAGGTTGCTCTCTGCGAGACTAGATCCTGTACAGGGCCTTACTGGGACTGGACCAGCTTCAGGCTCTGTTTCTAGGAATGCTAAGCTGGACCTTCCCAAGATACTCTGCAGCGCTCAGTCTTGGCTAAAGCAGTCAGCCATGGGTTTGGGGAAGGATGAGACCCCTGCTTTGCTTAGGTGAGTAGTGCTAGAATACCCCAAAGTCATTCTCCTGCAGCCACAGGCCTCAGGGAAGTCGCAGGCCAGCTTGTCCTTAGGGCAGTAGAGCTCAGGTTGGGAGTTTTGGGAATACTTAGAAGGTCTTAAGAGTGCTGCCTACTGGGCTTGGTTCAGTAGAATGTCTATTCCAAGCTCTCAGAATGATTCTGAAGGTCTCTCTGTGGATTTCTGGGTTGGGCAGGGGAGCCTAAATGATTCGCTCTATGGCCAGTAGAGTAGTTGTTGCAACAATTTGGCTAGTAGCTGCTGTGGGGGCAAAAGACCAACACAAGCCCAACAACAAAAACACTGCCAGCACAGGTTCTTTTGATCTGCTTTACTACGGAAAGCAAAGTTAAGGGGTTGACAAGCTTATTTCAATCCGACATACAAATATCATTCACTTGGTTCAGAGGGAAAAGCCAGCACCCTGAACTTCAGAGCAAATCCAAATTACAAACATACATTATAAACTGGCCAAATCTGATTCACAGTTACCAAGAAACCATCAACATCTGGGTTGATGGGAGGCTCTTACAGTGGCTGCTCAGAGTCCCACACCAACACTCCTCCAGGAGTGAGAGCTTCAAGCAAATAGCTCTGTTCTCTCTTTTTATACAGTCTTTGGACGTCATCAAATGTCATCTGAGGGACCAGAACTTAGGCACATACTATTGGCTCTGGTCTTAGCAACTCCCCTTAGGGCCCTGAGGGCTTCATGCTCACATAGGCTTAGCACCTAGTAGATAGGGGTTTGGGCCTGGGGCTTTGCACCTAGTAAGGCTCATTCAAAGACACTTAATTAATTTAGCATTCTAAAACAGTAAAAAAGTCCCAACTTAATTGCCAATACAGTAGTATATCTCTATTTCTCCATGGAGTACTTGCCACGGGATGCCATCTTTCCATGATCCTCATTGTAATATTTTCAAAGTGCTTTACATATGTTATCTCAGTTAAATAGGCTCATAAAAAGTCTTGATTTGCAATTAAGGAAAAGCATTCATTTAATCATTTTCCTCCAGGGGTTAAAAAATAGCCAAGTACTTATGATACTGGACAGATAAATATTCCAATTTAAGATTAGATGAATCTGATTTTTAATAATATAGATTCAGATAAGTATTCCAATATCAGCAGAATAACAGTTGCCAAACTTGATTCACATTAACAAACATTTACTATTTGCAAGGCACTGTTTGTGACATAAACATGAAAAACAACATTTTTCTTACACTCAAGAAGCTTATAAGAGGGAATTGTTCCATGCACAATAACACAAAGTAGAAAGTGTGTGTGTGGCAGGGGGCAAAGGAGAGGTCCAAAATGCTTTAGGAAAATTTGAGAAGAGGAGGAAAATTTTTAGCAGAGAAGATGAAGGAAAACTTCCCAGAAGTGATGAGAGCTATCCAAAGCTTTGGACAAAGAATAGAATTTAGACCTGAAAAAAATGAATGTATTCTAGAAATGGAGGATATTTTGCATGATCAGGGATGTCAGTTTGGCTAGAATCTAGAGTGTCGGGAGGTGGAGTAATCTGTATCATTACCTGTAGTTCACCTTCATCTTCAACCACTATGTAACACCTGCTGTGGGCTAACTAGCCCTATTCATACTTCCACTGACTGGTTGGGAAATAGATCAGAAGCTTGACAAAGAAACATATCTGCTGAAGTTTCCTTTTTTTTTTTCCAAAAGCTGATCAACCAATTTGATTCTTCAAAAAATGAGAAACAGACTAGGGGAAATTCTATTTGATTCTCATTAACAAAGAGGAGCTGGATTGCTTTGGAGGAAATGATGGGAACCCTGGAATGAAGTAACTACACCTTCATAGAATGTGTAATAGAGGAGGGGAAATCTAACATGTGCTCTAGATTTTGGGAGAGCAGATTTCAGAGTGTGGAAGAAAAAGATGAGTAGGATCCTGTGAACTAAAATGCCCTGAGGGAAGTCAACCCAGGAAGGGTGGGAGATGCTCAAGAATGAAATTCTGAAGAGGCAGAGGAGGACACATCTAATAAGGAGGAAAAATGAGGCTTGTCCGAGAAACCAATATGGATTCCCAGGGAACTTGCCAACCAACTTAATTTTAAAGAAATGTACAAAAGATAGAAGCAAGACCTGATAACAAGGGGATGAATGTAAGAGTGTGGTTTAATCCTATAAAGCTGAGAGTGAGATTGTGAAAATATGTAAGGATAAGAAAAAGGAATTTTTAAATTTAGCTTTGTTGGGAAAAAATAAATAAAAAGTAAGACCTTTGCTTGGTGGTAAGTGTAATAATGATAACTGAAAATTCAGTTCAATAAACATTTGTTAAGCAACTACTATGTGCCAAGCACTGTGCTAAGTGCTGGAAAATAGAGAAAAGAAAGAGCTGCTTAATTTTTATTTTGCTTCCTTTTCTTTCCTGCCTCTGACAATGACCCTACCAAAGGAGACGATATGACAAAAATGGTTTACAGGGAGTTGACAACTAAAGAGATGATAAAAGGGTACTTAGCTACGCGTGAAGAATTCAAGTCGCTTGGCTTAGATGCAGTCCATCCTCAGATCCTGAAAGAAATGGCACGTGTGATGCTGAGCTATGTGATAAGATATGTTGAATATATGATATTTGAAGGATCATGGAAAGGAGGAATATTTGAAAGATCATGCAAAGCAGGCAAAGAGCTACAAAATTAGAGAAGGGAGAATATCCCCATTTTCCAGAGCGTATAACCATAGGGCAGTAAGCTTTGGGAGAGTGAAGAAAGAACATTTTAGAACTGATCATTAAAGAGAGGTCTGGTGAACGTCTAGAAAGGGAAACGGTGATCACGAAAGGCTTCAAAAAAATAGGTCATGGCAGACTATAACCTAATTTCCTTTTTTGACAGTATTAATAAGTAAAGGAGGAGAATCCTATGGATATTCACTTCACTTCTTTTTCAGCCAAGTATTTGAATAAGTATTTGTAGCTAATTTTTTTTTAGTTCCTTAAAAAGGTTTTGGACATGGAGTAAGGGGAAATGGGAGCAGAGGAGATGTCAATGGACATCCCCGCCCCCTCGCATTTTTTATAGCATACTCTAAATTCTGAGAGATTCCGTCCTTTACCTGAGGGCAAACTATTCAGACCGCTTTTATTGCTTGATAGAAATAAAATCAAAGAAGTGAGAGATAGAGAAGCAAGCAACACGGAACAAATGCCATGATCTCTTAGCGTTCTTATATTGTCTCTGATTAATTCAAGTCATTTGACTCAGATGAGCCCTATCTTTGGGTACAGAAACACCTGATGACATGATTTTCTCCACAGGGGAGATCTCATCAATGCCTTTGTTTCATCTCAGAGGTTCACTGGCTCCTTCTGACATTCTGTCCCAGGCTCCAGGGAGCAGAGTTCAGCACATAAATGCCAGCTGGGATTCTGCTCTGTGTCTGACCTCCTCTGTTCTTCGCCCACTTGCCAGATCACAGCCTGTGTTCCACTTTACTTATTTTGACATCTTCTGCTTGCTCGTTTCTTCTTTCTTCTCTGTACAGGCATATCTTATTTTGTTGCACTTCACTTTATTGCACTTTGCAGATATGCCACAGGTTTTTTGTTTGTTTATTTATTACAAATGGAAGATTTATGGCAAGTCTGTTGGTGCCTTTTTCTAACAGCATGTGCTCACATTGCGTCTCTGCATCATGTTTTGGTAATTCTGGCAATATTTCAAACTTTTTCGTTATTATTATCTCTGTTATGGTGATCTGTGATCAGTGTTCTTTGATGTTATTATTGTTTTGGGGCACCATTATCTGCACCCATATAAGATGGTGAACTTAATTGATAAACGTGCATGTTCTGCGCACTCCACCAACTGGCCATTCCCCTAGCTCTCTCCCTCTCCTCAAGCCTCCTTATTCCCTGAGACACAACAATATTGAAATTGGGCCATTTAATAACCTTACAATGGCTTCTAAGTATTCAAATGAAAAGGAGGAGTCTATCGATGCGGCAAATGTCAGCAAATGTCAATGTTGTCTCACTTTAAGAAATTGTCACAGTCCCCTCAACCTTCAGCAACCTCCACCCTGATCAGTTAGCAGCCATCAACGCTGAGGCAAGACCCTCCACGAGCAAAAAGATTACAACTTGCTGAATTAGGCTCAGATGATGATTAGCATTTTTTAGCAATAAAATATTTTTGATTAAGGTGTGCACTTTTTAAAAGACACAACACTATTGCACATTTAATAGACTATACAGTATAGTGTAAATATAACTTTTATATGCACTGGGAAACCAAAACATTTGTGTGCTTTATTGTGATATTCACATTATTGTGGTGTTCTGGAACTGAACCCACAATATCTCCAAAGTATACCTGTATTCTGTTTCAGATCCAAACAACAACAAAAACCATTCTGGGTAGTTTGCCCTTGGGTGCAATCTAGACATCCTTGAAGCCTGGAAAAAAGGGCTTGCCTTCCCTTAGTCAGCTCTGTCCCTTGTTCTGTGTCCAAGAACCCTTTGAAGGACTCCAAAAAGATCGGCTCCATTTGTTTTTATTTTATTTATTTAGTTTTCAGCATTGATTTTCACAAGAGTTTGAATTACAAATTTTCTCCCCATTTCTACCCTACCCCCCCACTCCAAGATGGCATATATTCTGGTTGCCCTGTTCCCCAGTCAGCCCTCCCTTCTGTCACCCCACTCCCCTCCCATCCCCTTTTCCCTTCCTTTCTTGTAGGGCAAGATAAATTTCTACACCCCATTGCCTTTGTATCTTATTTTCTAGTTGCATGCAAAAACTTTTTTTTTTGTTTTTGAACATCTGTTTTTAAAACTTTGAGTTCCAAATTCTCTCCCCTCTTCCCTTCCCACCCACCCTCCCTAAGAAGTCAAGCAATTCAACACAGGCCACATGCATATCATTATGTATAACCCTTCCACAATACTCATGTTCTGAAAGACTAACTATATTTTGCTCCTTCCTACCCTATCCCTCTTTATTGAATTTTCTCCCTTGGCCATGTCCCCTTTTGAAAGTGTTTGTTTTTGATTACCTCCACCCCCATCTGTCCTCCCTTCTACCATCCCCTCTTTTTTTAATCTTCTTCCTCCTTTTTTCCTGTAGGGTAAGATACCCAGTTGAGTGTGTATGGTATTTCCTCCTCAGGTCAAATTTGATGAGAGCAAGATTCAATCATCCCCCCTCACCTGCCTTCTCTTCTCTTCCTACAGAACTGCTTTTTCTTGCCACTTTTATGCGAGATAATTTACCCCATTCTATCTCTCCCTATCTTCCTCTCTCAATATATTCCTCTCTCATCCCTTAATTTGATTTTATTTCTTTTACATATCTTCCCTTCATCTTCAACTCACCCTGTGCCCTCTCTCTCTCTCTCTCTATATATATATATATATATATACACATATATATACATATACATATACATATATACATACATACACACTCATATACATATATATATACATAAACATATATATATACATATATATATATATGTATCTGCATATTCCCTTCAGCTACCCTAATACTGAGGTCTCATGAATCATACACATCATCTTTTCATGTAGGAATGTAAACAAAACAGTTCAATTTTAGTAAGTCCCCGGCAATTTCTTTTTCTTGTTCTTTTTCTTGATTACCTTTTCATGCTTCTCTTGATTCTTGTGTTTGAAAGTCAAATTTTCTATTCAGCTCTGGTCTTTTCACTGAGAAAGCTTGAAAGTCCTCTATTTTATTAAAAGTCCATATTTTGCCTTGGAGCATAATACTCAGTTTTGCTGGGTAGGTGATTCTAGGTTTTAATCCTAGCTCCATTGACCTCCAGAATATCATATTCCAAGCCCTTCGATCTCTTAATGTAGAAGCTGCTAGATCTTGGATTATTTTGATTGTGTTTCCACAATACTCAAATTGTTTCTTTCTGGCTGCTTGCAGTATTTTCTCCTTGACCTGGGAGCTCTGGAATTTGGCAACAATAGTCCTAGAAGATTTCTTTTTGGGATCTATTTGAGGAGGTGATGGATGGATTCTTTCAATTTCTATTTTGCCCTGTGGCTCTTGAATATCAGGGCAGTTCTCCTTGATAATTTCTTGAAAGATGATATCTAGGCTCTTTTTTTGATCATGGCTTTCAGGTAGTCCAATAATTTTAAAATTATCTCTCCTGGATCTATTTTCTAGGTCAGTGGTTTTTGTAATGAGATATTTTACATTGTCTTCCATTTTTTCATTTCTTTGGTTCTGTTTTATAATATCTTGATTTCTCATAAAGTCACTAGCTTCCACTTGCTCCAATCTAATTTTTAAGGTAATATTTTCTTCAGTGGTCTTTTGGACCTCCTTTTCCATTTGGCTAATTCTGCCTTTCAAGGCATTCTTCTCCTCATTGGCTTTTTGGAGCTCTTTTGCCATTTGAGTTAGTCTATTTTTTAAGGTGTTGTTTTCTTCAGTATATTTTTCAATATTTTTGGGGGTCTCCTTTAGCAAGTCATTGACTTGTTTTTCATGGTTTTCTCTCATCCTTCTCATTTCTCTTCCCAATTTTTCCTCTACTTCTCTAACTTTTTTTTTTCCAAATCCTTTTTGAGCTCTTCCATGGCCTGAGACCAGTTCATGTTTTTCTTGGAGGCTTTTGTTGTAGGCTCTTTGACTTTGTTGACTTCTTTAGGCTGTATGTTTTGGTCTTCTTTGTCACCAAAGAAAGATTCCAAAGTCTGAGACTGAATCTGGGTGCGTTTTCGCTGCCTGGCCATATTCCCAGCCAAGTAACTTGACCCTTGAGTTTTTCAGCGGGGTATGAGTGCTTGTAGAGTTAAGAGAACTATGTTCCAAGCTTGGGGGGATGTGCCAGCTCTGTCACACCAGCACTCCTCCTTCCCCAAGAACCTCCAACCCAGACTGGACTTAGATCTTTAGCAGGCTCTTCACTCCTGCTCAGATCTTCCACTTAATTCCCCCCACCAGGTAGGCCTGGGGCCGGAAGCAACTGCAGCTGTAGTTCTGTAGCTGCTCCACCTCCTCTGCCCCCAGGGCAGTGCCCAAACCCGAGAACTCATTTTTAAACTCTGTCCCCAGCAGCTTTTCCCACTAACCTTCCCTGCTGTCTTTGGTGTTTGTGGGTTGAGAAGTCTGGTAACTGCTGCAGCTCACTGATTCAGGGCACTAGGGCCTTCTCCACCCAGCTCCTGGTCTGGTTGGTCCGCACCGCCCACACTGGGCTCTGCTCCGCTCTGCTCTGCTCCGCTTCCAGCTCTGTGCGGGATAGACCTCACTCAGAGACCATCCAGGCCGTCCTGGGCTGGAGCCCTGCTTCCCTATGCTATTTTGTGGGTTCTGCAGTTCTAGAATTGGTTCAGAGTCATTTTTTATAGGATTTTGGAGGGATTCGGCAGGAGCTCACGCTAGTCCCTGCTTTCCAGCCGCCCCCCCTCCCCACCCCTCCACCCCCATTGGCTCCATTTGTAATATTCTTCTTGTGGAGAAGGTGGAGAGCTTGGACTAGGTGACAATATAATCTGATGGATTCAAAACTGGTTAGATAGCTAGAGGAGTTGTGTGCCATGGCTACATGTCAGGGGGTAGCCAGTGGAGATGCCCAGGGATCTGTGCTTGTCCTTGTACCATTTTTTAAGCTTTATTCCCCACCCCTGCCTCTTTTATTACATTAATACATATTTATGGAATAAAACAATCATTTCTACAACATAATACAATAAAAAAGATGATCGTGGGCAGAGCCAAGGTGGCAGAGTAAAAACAGGGACTTGCTTGAGCTCTCCCCCAAACTTCTCCAAATATCTGTCAAAATGACTCTAAACAAATCCTAGAGCAGTAGAACCCACAAAATGACAGAGTGAAACAAATTTCCAGCCCAAGACAACCTGGAAGGTCAACAGGAAAGGTCTGCTGTGCCATTCTGAGAGAAAAGTGCAGTTTAAGCATGGGCTCAGGGGACTGAATCACTGGCAGCTGTGGTGGTTTCCGGACTTTTCCACCCACAAATGCCAAAGACAACTTAGAAGGTCAGTAGGAAAGTTCTGTCAGACCTGGGTGAGAGAGGAGCAAAGTCCAGCCCCAGCCCTAGGGCAGTGGCAGGAAGCAGTCACTGCTTCCAGAGCCCTTGGCCCACAGATAGTGGGGGAATCGAGCTGCTGATCAGAGGGGGTTTGCAGGGATCTTTTTTGATGGAACTGAGGCAGGGTTCTCTTTCTTTGCCCCTGCTTCATTCTGGGTTGCAATCCTGAATAGAGGTCCTGGGGCAAGAAGGAATGCTTGTGGGGTGGAGCTTGTGGCAGCTGTGGAGAGGGAATCCTCCTTACAATTCCAAGGCAGAAAAGAGTGCTTGTGGTCACTCATAGACCAGAGAACAGGCCAGGAGAGGAGTAAATACCTATCTTTTGATCATACAACCTCAAAAGAACTGAAAATTTATAGATCACTAAAAATATCTCTGTAAACAGCTGCACACAACCCCTGAAGCCTGGAACAGTACACTCTCCACACTGGAACCAAAGAGCTACCTTAACCAAGAGCTAAATAGTCAAGTGATTGGCTAGGAAAATGAGCAAACAATGGGAAAAATCAGACTATAGAATCTTACTTTAGTAACAAGGAAGATCAAAAATACAACCAGAAGAAGACAACAAAGTCAAAGTTCCTACATCCAAAGCCTCTAAGAAAAATACAATTTGGTTGCAGGCCATGGAAGAGCTCAAAAAGGATTTTGAAAATCAAGTAAGAGAAGTAGAGGAAAAATTGGGAAGGGAAATGAGAGTGCTACAAGAAAATCATGGAAAATAAGTCAACAGCTTGCTAAAGGAGACCTCCAAAATGCTGAAGAAAATAATGCCTTAAAAATAGACAACTCGAATGGCTAAAGAGATCCAAAAAAAACTAGGAGAAGAATGCCTTAAACAGCAGAATTGTCCAAATGAAAAAGGAGATCCAAAAGCTCACTGAAGAAAATAATTCCTTAAAAATTAGAATGGAGCAAGTGGAAGCTAATGACTTTATGAAAAATCAAGAAATTGTAAAACAAAACCAAAAGAATGAAAACATAGAAGACAATGTGAAATAACTCATTGGGAAAATAAGTCACTTGGAAAATAGATTCAAGAGAGATCATTTTAAAATTATTGGACCACCTAAAAGCCATGAAAAAAAAAAGAACCTAGAAATCATCTTTCAAGAAATTATCAAGAAAAACTGGGAAAATAGGAATTGATCACCTCCTGAAAGAAATCCCAAAAGGAAAACTCCTAGGAATATTGTAGCCAAATTCCAGAGTTCCCAGGTCAAGGAGAAAATATTGCAAGCAGCCAGAAAAAACAATTCAAGTATTGTGGAAACGCAATCAGGATAACACAAGATTTAGCACCTTCTGTATCAAGGGATTGGAGGGCTTGGAATATGATATTCCAGAGATCAAAGGAGCTAGGATTAAAACCAAGAATCACCTACCCAGCAAAACTGAGTATAATCCTTCAGGGGAAAAATGAATGTTCAATGAAATAGAGGACTTTCAGGCATTCTTGATGAAATGACTAGAGCTGAATAGAAAATTTGACTTTCAAATACAAGAATCAAGAGAAGCATGAAAAGGAAAACAGGAAAGAGAAATCATAAGGGACTTATTAAAGTTAAACTATTTACATTCCTACATGGAAAGATGATATTTGTAACTCATGAGACATATATACATATATGTATATATACAGAGGGCACAGGGTAAGTTGAATATGAAGGGATGATATCTAAAAAATAAAATTAAGGGGCAAGAGAGGAATGTACTGGGAGAAGGAGAAAGGGAGAGGTAGAATGAGGTAAATTATCTCACATAAAACAGGCAAGAAAAAGCTTTTACAATGGAGGGGAAGAGGGGGGAGGTGAGAGGGAATGAGTGTACCTTACTCTCACCAGATTTGCCTTAAGGAAGGAATAACATACAAACTCAATTGAGTATAAAAATCTATCTTACCCTACAGGAAAGTAGGAAGGAAGGGGATAAGAGAGGGGGGATGATAGAAGGGAGCGCAAATGGGAAGAGTCAGCAGTAAACACTTTTGAGGAGGGACAGGGTCAAAGGAGAGAATAGAATAAATGGAGGGTGGGACAGGATAGAGGGAAATATAGTTAGTTTTTCACACCATGACTGTTATGGAAGTGTTTTGCATGACTTCACATGTATAACCTATATGGAATTTCTTGCCTTCTCAATGAAGGTGGGTGGGGAGGGAGGAATTCTGCTTCCCAAAATGCCTTGCAAGGAGGTAGTTTAACTCAAGCATGCTTATGAATAAGAGAAGAGGGTGGTTATTTGTATGTATTCTCTCTACAGATCTTTCTCCCATTATCCTATCTCTAGAATCTAGAAACATAAAGACATTCAATTTATTGGACAACATCAAGAAATGAATAATACAGCCAAGTTCTCATTGTGTTCTGTACACTGGATTTCTGAGATTTGGCACCTGGAAGGTGTCCTGAGGCATAGCAGTAGTTGAGTTGGGCACACCCTGAGTTTCTAATATCATCATCATATAATAGAAATCATGTTTATATTTGAGAAACTAGTATTAGCCACCTACAGGAAAACTTATTATAAAGCATGCAGAAAGACAGAAATCACTAGTGTCTCAGAAGTAAGGCACCAAGTTGCTTGCCCCTGTTTGTGGGTTGTAGGAACGTGGCTTGGAATAGGCAAAAAAAAGCTGGGAAATATCTCTCTCTTATGACTTACATTAACTAAAAAAGTAACTAGGGTTAGCATTCTCCTCTTTCAAAGTAATAATATTCCTTGAAGGGTCAATCATATCAGTCATTTATACCTTAGTGTGAATTATGTTACCCAGAAACTAGCTTTCCTTCCTCTAATATCTTGTGAGAGAAAAGGAAGGAAAAAGTAATTTTGGAGCATGGTTAAGAAGAAAAATCATGCCTGGGTGCTACTATGGATGGACAGAGAGAAGCATGAGGACACTGAGTTGGTGGCAAGGTGGGAGCAGGAAGCCAAAAAGCAGAAAGATGGCAGAGAAGGTAAGAGGGCACTAAAGATAGAGACAACTTTACAATTTCCCTGAAAATCCTCATCAAAGCAACTGTCATGTAAACTGCTGAAAAATCATTTGATCTGTCAAGCATTCCAAGAATTGGCAGATGTTCATTTAGTATGAGTGTTGGGGTATTTTCCCCTTGCCTCTCCCTTTCCTATTTTAGTAACTAGGAAAAATAAAGGATGGGTGGGGCTGGTAGCTGGGAGAGAATGAAGAAGGCAGAGAAGGAAAAAGGTTTATGGTACAGAAGCAGTGGCAACACAGGGAGAAGAGAAGAATTCTCTAAGAGTGTACCTTCATGTTTCACTGGGGAGATGTCATTGCAAAGTTGGAAGGATTCTAGCAACCCAACTAGCCCTGACCAAACAAACATGGTTCTTTGGGTGCAATGGAACTTTGGAATGTGTATGTGGGGTGGGGGCAAGGAATGAAGGGGAGGGAGAAAGGCAGCTAGAAAGAAGGGAAGGGTTTTGATAGGGAGAAGGGTGGGAGAAGGGAAGAGAAATGAGGAGGGAAAGAGTGGAAGAAAGAAATGTCACAAATATAGGGAGCAGTGAGCTGAGATAGGATTTACGGAGAAGGGATTCTGCCAAAGGAACCCTCATACACAATATCGTACCTGACTCTGGGAATTTATAGCCATATCTAGGATGAATACTTACTTAAGTATCTCTTGTTTTCCTCCTTTTAATAAAAACTTTATTTTTTGAAATAACATTAAATTTGTGCTTGTAATCAGGGAGTTGGTCATGATATACTAGAAGGTCCCATATATACATTTTCCCCTGGTTTTCTGAGTGGGTGACCTTGAGCCAAGGCAATGAGTTGTACCTAGGCCCTTCTGGGTAAGAGTCTAAAATTAGAGTAAACCATGTTTAAAAGACAACAGTGTCTTAAAGAAAACCCTGGTAAATCAAGGCTGTTGTTTTGAGGGAGTAAATTTTGTCTGGCTCATAAAGCCAGGAAAATTAATTATTGTTTGACTGGTATGATTGGCTTGTTACTAATTTGTTATAAAGGGGGGAACAACTTAATTTATTTACAAGAAAAGCTTAAGAAATACTGCTTGACTACAGTTATATCTTGCTTATACTGGAAACTCAAGTTATACAAATGTGTTACGCTAAATATTTTTACCTGGGTGTGGCCACTGTTTCTTGGAGCCACAAGTGAGAATTTCAGCAGACAGGCTAAACCAGGTTGCAGGTGACTGACAGCCCTCAACCCCATCAGTGAGTTAGGGGGATATCTAGCTCAAGCATATGAAGACTCCCCCCAGAATTGGCAGATGAGAACAATTTGTTCCAATGGCCATGAAGGTGGATCGGTCAGACAGCAAAGATGCCAAGGTCACCCACTGCAGCCTGGCCCATTGCCAGACATCCTAACTTTTATCTTGCCACTGGACTTGGATGATTCTGGAAGAAAGCATGAGGTTGACGACTTTGTGCAACTCTGCCTCACATAAATCCAATTCGAAGTCAAGTCAAAACATCACCCTGTGATGTCATTGGTCTTCTTTGAAAACAAAGGATGAATGAAAACAAACTAAATATCCAAAGGTTTTACTTCTAAACTTGGCATGCATGATCTCTATCTAAACACATTGAATTAAGTGGGTAAAGTAAGCACAACATTATCCAAAATTTTGAAGTATGAGATCATGGGATTTGGGGTTGAAAGGGACCTTAGTTATAATCCAATGGTGAAATTAAGTCATCCATAGAGTCAGGATAATCTCTTAGAGAAATTAGTCTCCAACATATATGAGCTAAATTTGTCATTTATACTTATAAAAAAAAACAAAACAAGAGAATATCCCTATTAGAAAGAGTACCGAATAAGTGTCAGGATTAGCTTCTACTTATGGCCCTGTAACTTATTAGCTATGTGACTATGGGCAAGTTACTTTTCTGTTCCAATTCTACCTTTCTTTACCTGTAAAATGGGTATGTTATTTGTGCTCTCTTCCTCATAGAGTTATTGTAAGAATCACAAAGGAATGGTCTTTGTCGATCATAAAACTATATAAATGTAAGGTGTTATTGTTATAATCTAAGTAAGTCAAAGTGGGTTCTTTAAAAAAAATTAATTTCACTGATGTCTTTTTTTTAATATCACCCTTATCTCCAGATACAGCACTGTCCATACCCAGCCATTCCTTGTAAGCAGATACTATAAAAAGAGAGAAAAAAGAGTTCAGCAAAACCAATGAAGATCATGCATTTCTGTCAGTTAATGCAATGATACATAGAAATAGTCATCTACCTCTACAAGGAAGGAAGAGGTGCATTTTCTCAATCTTTTCTGGTCCTCGATCCTTAAAGTAATACATCATTCGGTTCCAATTGTTATAACTATTGCTGTTTATTGCCTTCTTAGTTCTGTTTCATTCATTCTGTATCAATTCATACAAGTATTACCACGTTATCCCTTATATTCCTTATATTCATTATTTCTCATGGTGCAGTAATATTCCCTTACGTTTACATAACCACCAATTATTTAGCCATTTCTGATGGATGGAAATCTACTTTGCTTCCATTTCTTTGCAACCACAAGGGGGTGGGAAAGGTGAAGGGAATAAACATTTTTTAAGCACCAACGATTTGTAGGCATTATTACGCTATAAGCACTTTGCAAATATTATGTCATTTGACCCTCAAAACAACCCCGGAAGGTAGGTGCTATTAGTATCTGCTTTTATAATTGACTAAAGTAAGGAAGACAGAGGTTAAGTAACTTGCCCAGCAGCACACAGCTAGTAAATATCCTTACACTGGGTTTGAAATCAGGTCTTCCTGAATCCAGGTCCATCTATGTGTCACCATGGATAGTTAGATTCTAAGAGCTACGGTGAATATTTTGTTTCTGTGATTTTTCTAGGTTTGACCTCTAGGGAATATATACCTCACAGTGGGATGTTTGAGTCAAAGGATATGTACAGTTTTGTGACATTTTTGGTATAATTCCACGTTCCAGAATGTTTAGATAAATTCGCAGTTCCATGGCGCGTTAGTCTTTGTGCAGCCCTTCTCACACTATTTCCATCTCTTATCATCTTTGCCGGTTTGTTGGGTGAGAGTTAAAACTTCAGAATTGTTTTGATTTGCATTTCTTTTATTAGTAACTTGGAGTTATGGTTGTTAGTGGTTTGTAATTCTTCTCTGGAGAACTGGTTTAGTAAATAGAGCACTGTATTTGCAGTGAGGAAGACCCGAGTTTAAATCCTGCCTCGTAAATTGGCTGTGCAATCCTGGGTAATTTATTTAATTTCTTTGACTTTCACTGGAACATTTGTAAAAGAAAGGGCTTAGACTCAAATACCTTAAATTCTTCTGTAGCTCTAAATCTAGAACCCTATGGTCCTATATCATATCCTATATGATATTCATCGACCATTTGGAATTACGTATTTGTATTAATTCTCCATATATCCTGAATGTAACTTTTATCAGAGATATTTGATGCAAAGAGATTTTTTGTTTTTTCTTTCTCCAAAGTAATAATTTATGTAACGGCATCTCAATTCATTATTACTGTGTTCTGTGTAGTCACAGCCATACTGGTAGTATAGGTCTAGTTTTTGAACTATTCTACTATGCTGGAAATGGGTTTGTTTAAAACAATGATAGACTTAGAAACCTTCCCTTTTTTAACTATGAAAGACAAATTTATCTTTTATATGTAGGTATAGGGTTAGAGACAACCTGTGATTTTATTGTATAGGGAATTGTATGAGGAAACTTCCTTTACTAATGCATGTTGGCAGCATCTCTGTCTTAGAGAGTTGCCCTAGAGCACTGAGAAATTGTCATGTTTAAGGTCACATAGCCAGAATGTGTCAAAGTAAAACTTGAATCCAGGTCTTCTTGCCTGTGAGGCTGCCTCTTTCCAGTATACTACACATACTTACCATGGTAAAGGCTTAATCTAGACCTTGGTTCCCTATATATCTATATCTATTATATATAGAACATAATTTGAACCCATTGAAGGGACACCTTTTAACTTTATTATACATCCCAATACAATAAAGGAATGTAATTCAGTTCTACAAACACTTGGGGAATACTTACTGTGGTTTGGACCCTAGTTTCATTGGTTGTCATGGCCAAAGGATGAATCACCAAGTGGTGATCCAATATTCTACCAGTATTGTTGTAACGGCATGAGTCATGAAATCCTCTCGTCTCTGAATAACTAAAAACAAGTACAGGTAAAGGGTGATGGAGAGGCATGGGGTAGGTGTGAGTGGGCTGCAACACATGAGCAAAGAACTATGAAGGAAAACTGAAGTAAAGGATGCCATGAAAGAAATATATAATTGGAAAAGAAAATACCACGGCCATCTGCAGAGAGAAGGAGAGATAACCAGTGGATGGATCATGTGCTCCACTGGTATGTTCATTATGTCGAGAGAAAGTGAGTCTTATCATTTATAGCCAATATTGGGGGGACCTCCTTTGGTGAACTTATGGAAGGACATTGACAAGAGTTGCAAAGATGGGTAGATGGGTAGGCTGTAATCTGCAACACTGGAGAGAACATCCATATTGATGAAATCACAGATACGTTTGAATACTTGAGTATGAAATGCAATGTACTAGGCTGGAAATACCAAGAAATAGTTCCTTTTTTAAAAAAAGAAGTTCACAGTCTAATAGTTGGGTGAGATGTATTAAAATGAATATGATATGAAATAGAATATGATGAAAGACTGACCAAAAGTAAGAAATATAAGGAAGTAGAGATCACTTTTAGCTATGGGGGAAAGCAAGGTATCAAGTAAAGCTTAAGGAAGCCAGACTTTTTGGAGCACGCCCAGTTTGCCTAACATGGAGGTCTGTACTCCCTACCATACAAGTGAAGGTAGTTTTCTTTGATTGGCTCCTTGAGTCTTTACAACTGATGAGGCTGAGTAGTTGCCCTCTTTCTGCTTCTCTTTCTGGTCATTCTTTTCTGTGTTTTCCTTCCTGTTGCACATTCACCCACAGCATGCATACCATGAGCTAAATCAGTGAGAGGGAAGACCTTCTTTCCCATGTTCTCCCTCTTTTACCCATGCTCTAAGCAATGGGTTTGGGGTTTTTGTTTCTGTTTCATGTCATTTGTCTTTCCCAATTTCAGGTGCCAATAGTGATACCCATTCGACTTGGGAGTTGGAGCCATAATGCCCTTGGAGGCAGTATTCCCAGGGGGATGTTACAGCCCGCCAGCCGGCCCAGCATGGGAGCCCTGTAAAGTCACTGTGCCTGGTACTCAAGCCAGAGCAGTGCTTTGGACTTGGAACTGTGAATGTGCTCCATAGGAACTGAGCTAAACTACGAATTTAATCCCCTTTCTCTCCCTAGTGACTGAGGTGGTACAAGGGAGGGTGGGGGGTTGTGTCTGGGGGAGGAGTGCTTTTCAGGCACTGAGGGCCATGGCAATCAGTTTTATACTTACATTAGATCTTGAAAGAATTGAGTAATTTCAACAGGCGGATAAGGGGGTAGGAAACCATTCTTGATTTGGGAGATAGTTCTAGGGAAAGCAGATTGAGGATAGGTGGTCCAGTTTGGCTGCAACACAGAGCATATGAAACTGGTGTAAGATAAGGCTAGAAAGACAGCTTGGAATCAGATTGGAAAGAGCCTTGAGTTCCAGAATAAGGAGCTCGTATTTGACTTAGTAAGCAATGGAGAGTCAGGGAAGATTATTTTTTCTAAGTTGATGAATGAGAAACATGATCACAGTGGTACATTAGGAAGATTTCTCAGAGAGCAAAGTAAATGATGAATCAGAGAGAGCTCTGTTCTTGGAAATTTTCCGGATCCCTTCAGTTACCTGTGTTCTCTCTTTCCTCAAAAATTTACTAGTTAAATAATTCATCAATAAACATGTGTTAAGTGTATCCTATGTGCTCACTGCTATTCTAAGCACTGGGGACACATTGAAAGACAAATACATGGACCTCACCTCCCAGGAGATCACATTCTAATGGGCCAGGCAACGCTCAAATAACTGTGCATATAAGACAAATATAGGGGAAATGGAAGGTAGTTTTAGAGAGAGGGCAGCTAGGTGGAGCAGTGGATAGAGGGCTGGGCCTGGATTTCAAATATGACCTCAGACACTTACTAGGTGTGACCCTGGGCAAATTGCTTAACCCTGTTTGCCTCGGTTCCTTGTCTGTAAAATGACCTGGAGAAGGAAATGACAAACCATTCCTAGTATCTCTGCTAAGAAAACCCTAAAGGGGATCACAAAGAGTTGGACATGCCTGAAAATGACTACACAACAACAATCTCAGAGGAAAAGCACTAGTGGGGGAGGAAGGGGTAGAAAAGAGAAGGACCAGAGAGGGCCTCCTGAAGAAGGTGGGATTACATATTGACTCCCCTTTGGAAGCTACTTGAGAGCAGGGACTGGATTTGTTGCTGATTCTTCTTTATTTCCCAAGAATTTAGCACAGTTCCTTGTACATAACAGCTGCTCCATAAACTTGTGTCAGATTGGATTTGGATTACTGGAGTGGTTTGGAAGGCATTATAGTCTAGCCATCAGGAACCAAGCAGGAACTACAGGAGATCTTCCCATACCTAGCTGTAGCTCATCTGTAGGAGCAGCCCAGGTACCAATGGCTCTTGAGGGCCCAGTTGAAACAAGCTACAGAGGAATTCTCCCTTTCTCTTTGTCCCAGGTTCAGTTCCCATCCTCTTTCATCTGGATGTTGACCCACTCTCTCATCTCCACCTGATCCAGAGGTAACCCCTGACCCTTGGGATCATTCCTCCTTAACCAACTGTGGGGGACATGTTTGCTCTCACTGCTTAGAAGAGCAAGGAATCATCAGCTACAGTCCTTCTGGTAAGATGGTAGACCACTAGGCTTTACTACCTGCCTTACCATTGCTCCCTGAGTTCCACTGGACTTTACCATGTTCCCTGGGGCATAAGCCCTTACTGGGCTGTATCATCTACCCTTCCCCTGTACCCCAAGGAGCAATGAGCCTTTCCAAATGTCTTGAAGCTGAATCCTGCTCTATGTGTTGTCTCTGTTATTTAGTATATGAACTCTTTAAGAACTAGGGCTATCTTGCTTTTTTTGTTTGTATCCCTAGCACGTAGTACAATATTTTTGTACTTTGTAAGTGTTTTCCCATTCCAAGAAGTGACACAGTCCTGAACTAGGATGGTTGTAATGGGAATGGAAAGGAGGGAACAGATGTGAGATATCGTGGGAGTAGAATTGATCGTACTCAGCAAATAATGAGATAGGAGGGAGAGGGGAAGGGAAGGCTCAAAGGTGATTTTGAGGTTGAGAGCCTGAGAGGATGGTGGAAGTTAGTGGGAGAGGCAAGTTTTTAGATGGGGAACAATAAATTTAGTTTGAGACAGAATTTGAAAGGCCATGTGTTTAGTGCTATTTTGGCAATGCAAAAGATGCTTTGACTGAGAAGTACCAGTCATGCTAAGAGAAGTCCTATGAAAGAATGCACAGGGACACGGCGGGGAGAGAGAGACAGAGAGACAGGGGGGAGAGAGAGAGACAGAGAGAGACAGAGACAGAGATAGAGACAGAGAGACAGGGGGGAGAGAGAGAGACAGAGAGAGACAGAGACAGAGATAGAGACAGAGAGACAGAGACAAAGAAAAAGACAGGGACTGGGGAGGGAGAGGGGGTTCTCACCTAGTGAGTGGGAGCTGGAACCATGAGAGGGACTGGGGAAAGTTGGGAGTCACGAGGAGCAAAAGTCCAAAACAAGGATCGGGTCTGCGTGACTACACAAGAGAGCCGGGGCAGGGCTGCATTGCTGAAACTATATTGACTCATGAGACTGGAGCTATTGATTCTTTTATCTTCGTCATCCCTTTTCCTAGTCTTTTCTAGGGGAATGTTTGTCTTCCGGAAACTTATCTCTGTCTCTTAAGAATTAGTTTACCTTAACCCCAATTGCCTTGCCATCCCCCTCCAAAAAAGGGAGTGGCAGCTAGGTGGCACAGTGAATAGAGCACCAGCCCTGGAGTCAGGAGGACCTGAGTTCCAATCCAGCCTCAGACACTTGACACATGTACTAGCTGTGTGACCTTGGACAACTCACTTAACCCCAACTGTTTTGCCTCCCCCCCCTTCAAAAAAAAAAAGAGAATTAGCGCATCTTTTCTGTGTTTAAAGTAGGCTTTCATGATAAACATGTTACCGGTTGCATCACTAGCCCATGGGCAGAATTGTGGTGGAAAGAGAAAGAGCAGAGCACCTGAGAAGGAATGAATTGAAAGCTGCAATATTCTGCCATCAAGCTCTTCTTTTGGGATGGGGGCTTAGAGTGGGAAAAAGAAAATTATTGATTAATATTTACAATTTTTCAGAGCACAAAGACATATGTTTTGGTCTCTTTTTCTTTCTCTATGCTTCTCTGTTTGTCTTGGTATCTCTGCCTCTGTTTCTCTCTCCCTCTACCCCCAGGCTCTGTCACTCTTTGTAACAAATAAAAATAAATTTAACAAAAATATATGATACGGTGACCACACCTGACAAATATGGTCCCCACCCCCTGTCCCTCTGGTGAAGATTATGATTTATTTTCTTTTCTCTGGGTCATGCACTGGTTTTTCTTTTCTTCTGCATTTTCATTATATAGCTATTCTCTCTTTTCTTATAAAAATCCACGGACTACTTTGCATTCCTTTAGACAATGATGTGAGTGTCTTCTCTCTCTTCCCCACCCCCGTGTCTCTGTCTCTCTGTCTCTCTCCCCCCACCCCCCGCCATGTGTGGGCATGTGTGTGTGCATGTGTGTGTAGGCGCACACACAATTTGTTCTTGCTCTTTAGTGAATTGTAAACCTGAAGTCAGCTTTTTCAAGCATCAGTGAAGATTTAGTTTCAGGGGAGGGGGATTCTCCTGTAGTTGAGGAAAAGTCAGTCTTTCTTTTCTCCTCTCTTTAAAAAAAAAATCTATCATCATCAGAAAATCATCCGACTGGAAGGAAACTGTGTGAGGTTCTATTTGGTTCATCCCCTTGCTTTAATTCAAGGCTAAATCCTATTCTTGGTGATAATTTTCTTTTTGAATTCAAAACCCTATAAAAGAGTATTATTATCTCTATTTTTATAGCTGGGGAAATTGAAACTTGGGAGAATTTAAGTAATTAGGTTGCAGAGCTATGAAGAAACCCCAGACTCTTCATCCAGTGCTGTAACCCACCTCCACCACACGCTGTTGCTATTACTCGTGCTTTTTAAAAGCCATCCCATTTGGCTGTCATGTGGCCATTAATCAGTGAGGGTCTGTAGAACTGGTATCTGAATGAAAAGCTTCCTTTTGTCTAAATGACTGTTGTTAAGTACAATTTCACCAAGTCCCCCAAACAAATAGCTTTTTTAGGTTCAAAGAGCAGCTTCACATTTTCTCTGATTATAGATTTATAGCTAAATATGCTCTACATGGTAATTCTGCTTTTAGCCAACCAAGGTGAACTGTGCCTTAAGGCAAACATTGGCCTTTGTTCCATATCTAGCAATCTCATATGTACTTCTGAAGAAATGGCTAGTTCTCTGTCACTAAAGTGATTAGCTGGTCAATATGTCCCTGGATAAGGAGAGGGAGGTGAGTGAATTCCAGGAGGTCAGGAAATCTGCTTCTTTCTGTTCCTGATTTAATTACTAATTAAAAAAAAAAGATTCAAGTTCACAAATGTTTGTGGAATATCCGCTATACACAAAGCTTATATCAAATTGTAGCTTATATCAAATCTTTTGCTCTCTCAGTAGTTCTGTCTTATCTACATACTAGAATAACATACCCTTTACCAATTTAATTCCACAAGCATGGATAAGGTACCAGACACTGAGGTCCTTACTCAAACTAAACTGCCAAGCATTCAAACACTGCTTCAGAAAGTGCAGTTCCAATGGGCTGGCCATGTTGTTCAAGTGCAAAGCATACACTTGCCAAAAAGACTATTTTATGGACAACTCACACACGGCAAGCACTCGCATGGTGGTCAGAAGAAGTGATACAAGGACGTTCTCAAAGTCTCTCTTAAGAACTTTGGAATTGATTGTGTGACATGGGAGACACTGGCATAGAACCGCTCAGCATGGCGTGCCCACACTAGGGAAAGTGCTGTGCTCTATGAACAAAGCAGAATTGAAGCAGCTCAAAGGAAATGCAGGATGTCCAAATTTAGAGTATCCTGCCCAAATGTTCACATGGACTATTTGTGCCAGACCTTTGGTAGAGCATCCCGAGCTTATATTGGTCTGTTCAGCCACAGTCTGACACGCTGAAACTTGACTCTAGCCTAGTGATATCATTTTGGTCCTCTTTGAGAACAAAGGACAACAACCAACCAACGAGGTGTCAACTTTGTGCTGAGCACTCTGCTCTGGGTCAAAAAGCCAAAAATGAAATGGTCTCAGTCCTCAGAGGGTTTATATTCTACTGACCCCAAGGATTTTATTAAGAATTGCTTGCTTGCAGATTCATAATGCCATTGGTCCTCTCTCCACTAATACAAATCATAAACCTTCTACAGCTTCTTAACTTGTCCAGTTTTTGCCCATGTTTTCCCACAGGTCCTCCAAAGAGGATCCATACAACATGTTATAGACTTTTCTCTCATTCTTTTAACATCTTAGTTGTACCACTATAATCATCCACCTATTGGCTCGCTACCCAACCAGACTGCCTCTACTTCTGGCCCAATTTCAAAGCTGTTTTTTTTAAACACTGTAGTCTGTTTACACTCACCAATTCAACTCGCTTGAATTCAACAAGCAATTATTTAGGCACCTACTATATGTAAGGTACCACATGTAAGACACCATGTATATTTCCATTGCCCATGGGGACCATGTGTAATTGTAATTCTTCTATAATCACATGGAATTATAAGGAGAATATTGATGTAAAATAAAGGGCTTTTGCAGTGGTGGACAGTTTAGGAACACTGAAATTATTGTACAGTTTCCCAAATTCAGTCCAGGTTGATATCTTCTTGCTCAATTCCGCTCATCATCCACCTGTAATGCTTATCTAATGTAGATGTAGTTATTTTTATTTGACAGGATGCTTTTCCAGCAGCGTGGCATAATCTGTTTTCATTCACTTTGTTTTTCTAGTGTGGATAATTATACTCAAATTTATTCATGTTGCTGTAAATTTCTATGAACAATCTTTGGTATGTTACGGATCGAATGTAAATAGTTTGTCATCTACAAAGATCCATTTAGAAAGTCTTTAAATCAATTGGAAATCTTCTGTTTAGACTGTATTTCATGACACCTGTTTGTATAGACACTGTACCACACATGTATATGTACATCCACATATGGGCATATGTACATACACGTATAGCTATTTAACTAGATATATGCATACGTACATTTGTTTACTTGATGTCAATTTACTTATTTACTTAGAATTTACTTACAATTGCAATTTTCTTACTTGATATCAATACTGAGCAGGCAGTTAAAATTATTTTCGTAGTGGAATCTTCCAGGGAGCCCTGTGCACACACATGCACACACATACACACATCTAGTCCAAGGAAAGCCTACAAAGCTGTGTATTGCTTTATTAGGACAAATACTTTTTTGAAATTAGTAAATAAACACAATGGAATCTTACATACTCTAATCTGAAGAAAATTACCTCTAAAACCTAGTCTCCTCATACTCTTGATGCATGCATAGGATACTTCAAAAATTCAGAGGAACGAACAATTATAAGACCACAGTTGCTGGTATCTTCTCATTAGATTTTAAACAGTTCCATCATCTGAGACATTTTCCATTCTTTTGTGATTTTTTTCCACTTTGAAATCTCTTAAAAGTTGATGCCTGAGTGCCTTTAAAATCATGTCACTGCTAACAAAGACTGCTTCTGTAAGTACTTGGCTAAGTCCTGTCACTCTTCACTGCTTCATCTTCTTAATCACCATTACCACTTTCTTCCCATAGTACATCAGACACAGAAGTGGGAGAGGCCAAGGGGAATGGTTCCATTATTGCTGCAGATGAGAATAGAACATTATAATGATGATGGGAGATCTATTCCATTTCATACCTGTTGTCTTTCCAGTTTCATCCACAAAGGCTCTCGAGATGATAGGGTTTAGCCAGATTTCATGCCAATAGGTTCTTTTTTCTCTTTAATTGCTTTTCAACATCTTGTCAGGCAATACTGTTCTCATCCTTCCATCCTCCTCCTCTGTCTGTAGTGCTTTGCAAACGATCTGGTACTCTAAACTTGGTTTGCCCTCAAGTGCCATGTCTCACTACTTGGTGTAGAGATAAGCTAAGGTGGTTGTGGGATCTTTCAATTTCTACATTTTAGCCACTCTTAATTAATCAAAATTTTCCAGGAAATGATAGAGACAGTGGCTTTATTTTTTATCCAATTTTCCCAGAATTGATAGCTTGTTTAAAGGTCTGCTTGGCACTATTATAAATGGATGTAATAACTTCTTATTTGTATATTTTTACATCCTATGGTATTTAATTTTCATTATAACCAGTTAACAGTCTGAATATGATCAGACAGCTGATTCTGAACCAGTTGCTTCCTGTCTGTTAAGGCACAATAGATGCTGGTGGATAAAGATGTGGTTCCTGCTGTATGTGAGGCAAAAGATATTTGGCTGAGGATGAGAAATGTTAATCTTTCTTGTCTAGCACCCACACTCCTGTGGTGGCATCCTTTATTCCCCACTTTTTTGGGGGCCCTGACATTCTATAAAGAGAACTGGTGCCCTTAGCCCCTGCTCCTTTGGAGATAGGCCTTCTTCTTCTTCTTCTTCTTCTTCTTCTTCTTCTTCTTCTTCTTCTTCTTCTTCTTCTTCTTCTTCTTCTTCTCCTTCTCCTTCTTCTTCTTCTTCTTCTTCTCCTTCTCCTTCTCCTTCTTCTCCTTCTCCTTCTCCTTCTTCTCCTTCTCCTTCTCCTTCTCCTTCTCCTCCTTCTCCTTCTCCTTCTCCTTCTCCTCCTTCTCCTTCTCCTTCTCCTTCTCCTTCTCCTTCTCCTTCTCCTTCTCCTTCTCCTTCTCCTTCTCCTCCTCCTCCTCCTCCTCCTCCTCCTCCTCCTCCTCCTCCTCCTCCTCCTTCTTCTTCTTCTTCTTCTTCTTCTTCTTCTTCTTCTTCTTCTTCTTCTTCTTCTTCTTCTTCTTCTTCTTCTTCTTCTTCTTCTTCTCCTTCTTCTTCTTCTTCTCCTTCTCCTCCTCCTCCTTCTCCTCCTTCTCATCCTCCTCCTCCTCCTTCTTCTTCTTCTTCTTACCCATCTATCCCATCTCACTCCTCATCTCAGGGAGCCATCCCTTATAACAAAGCTTTTAAAAAAGAGGAAAAAATTATCAATACACAAAATGATCGATGATCAATACACAGAAAAAATCTGCCAAGGTATGCAATGTTCCACTCCCATGAACCCTCAGTACTGCAGAGGAGTTTGGGGGAAGGCATCTTTTCATACACCTACTTTAGAGCCAAGATTGATCTTTCTAAGTTTGCAACATTCATCTGTGTTTCCTCACAGTAATTTTCAAAGACTTTATTATCTTAGTAATTTTGCTGCAATTTCTTAGCATTCTGTTTACTCCTAGGAATGTTTGTCATGTACCATAATTTTTATAGATAGTAAATGCCCTCCCTAGCTGTCCAAGTGACACTCTTATAGAGCTCTTGTAGCATACTTCTATAATTTTAAGTTTAATGCCATGAAGTTTTCTATTCAGCTGATGAATAAGATGTATACTTTTCTATGGCTAAGTTTTGTTCCAATACATAAACTTTGAATTTAAAGTGGCAACTTCACTCTATCACATTTGGCTGCCTCTTACAGAGAGAAGTGAAAAATAAATATAGACCTCCAATTCCTGAAAAACATATTTAAAGTGAACTAGTTGTAAATGTTTGTAAAACGTCTTAGGAAAGAAAGTATCTTTTTTTTGAGGGAGGAGAGGACAGTTGGGGTAAGTGACTTGCCCAAGGTTGCACAGCTACTAAGTGTGTCAAGTGTCTGAGGCCAGATTTGAACTCAGTTTCTTCTGACTCTAGGGCTGGTGCTTTACTCACTGCACCAAGGAAATAAAGTTTCAATGCCCAACCTTGCACAGAATTGTCTTGGTTGATTCTTTAAGTCAGATCCTTCTATAGTGAAGTTAACTTTAGCAACCCATGTCTTTTTTTGTGAACTTCTTTGACAAAACTGCAGAGATGATTATCAGAGGTAACTCTTACATTGTAAAGCCAAACACTGGGCACATGATGCAACCAAAAGCTCTGAAAAAAGGGGTAAAAGTCAGGAGAGTTTGATGCTTCTCCTCACACATCTTCAAGAAAGCAGAAAAAATAGATATAATTTTAAAATGTCACACTAACAAATATCCCAGTTTCTAAGGGAATTAGCAGAAAAGAATGTCTCAAGGATATTCATTGGCATGGCATGTATGGGTCTTACATTTGATGAACAAAATATATAAACAATGAATTATGTCCACTTGTAAACAGAGAAAAAAATTCTAGATTAGTATTCATCAGAGCAAGCAGTTAGGAATTCTGGTTCCTAGGCCAAGTACCACATAATACAAAAGTGATTTCACAACTCTAGGGTACCACTTCATACCTATCAGATTGGCTAATATGACAAAAAGGAAAAATGTTGGACGTTGAAGGGGATTGGGAAAACTGGGGCACGAATGCACTGTTGGTGGAGTTGTGAACTGATCCAACTTTTCTGGAGAGCAATTTGGAACTATCTCCAAGGGGCCATAAAACTGAGCATACCTTTTTGATCCAGCAATATCACTGCTAGGTCTCTATCCCAAAGAGATCACCAAAAAGGAAAAAGGACTTAAAATATTTACAAAAATATTTATAGCACATTTATAGTATTTGTGGTACAAAAATATATATAGCAGCTCTTTTCATGGTGACTAAGAATTGGACATGAAAGGGATGCCCATAAATTGGGGAATGGATAAACAAGCTGTGGCATATGATGGTAATGGAATATTACTGTGCTGTAAGAAGTGACAAGAATGATGATTTCAGAAAAACCTGGAAAGACTTACACGAACTGATGTACAGTGAAGGGAATAGAACCAGGAGAACTTTGTACATATTAACAGCAATATTATTTAATGACGAATGTGAACGACTTAGCTGTACTCAGCAATACAATGGTCCAAGACAATCCCAAAGGACTAACGATGAAGCATACTATCCACCTTCAGAGAAAGAACTGATGTTGTTTGAACACAGACTGAAGCATGCTATTTTTTACTGGCTTTCTTTCATTTTTTTCTTTTGTTTGAGTTTTCTCATACAAAATGACTAATATGGAAATGTTTTCCATAATTGTGTAAATACAACCTATATCTGATTGCTTAATGTCTCAGGAAGAGGGGAGGGAGGGATAAAATTTGGAAATCAAAACTTTAAATAAAAATGTTTTCAAAAAGTGGTTTTAAATGAACTTCATAAGGCAAAGTTGCTTGAGCATGGTGGAGTTGGTATGTGGGGAAGTGACTTCAGAGAGATCTCAGGCTACCTCAAAGCTGCTGCTGTGAAGCCAAGCCTGACCTGAGAAAAAGTCAGGTTGTGAATGGGTCCAAGGGAGGAAGAATGTTATCTGGTAGCTTTCTAGCTTATTTATTTATTTATTCATTCATTCATTTATTCATTCATTCATTTATTTACCTACTTATTCATTCATTTATTAATTTATTTGTTTACTTAACTACTCACTCACTCATCTATGTATTTACTTATTTATTTATTTATCCATTCACTCATCCATTTCTTTATTTCTTTATTTATTTATTTATTTTTGCTGAGTGGATGCAAAATTCAGTATTTCTACTTGCTGGTATTTAAGAGCTATAGGTCCTAGTTGCTCCATCCTAGTTATTGCTTTAGTATCCACTGTAGTACAAGAAAGGTTTTATTCAGCTGGATTTTAAACCAAAAGGCAATTTCATCTCTGGGGTTAAGTGACTTGTCTAGGGTCACACGGCCAGTAAGTAACTGGTAATTATCTCAAATAATAATGTTTTTGTTGTCATTCATTCGTTTCACTCATGTCTGACTCTTTGTGACCCCATTTGGGATTTTCTTAGCAAAGATATTTGAATGGTTTACCATTTTCTTTTCCAGCTCATTTTGTAGATAAAGAAACTGAGGCAAACAGGGTTAAATGACACAGCTAGTAAGTATCTGAGGCTACATTTGAACTCAGGTCCTCTTGACTCTAAGGCCAGTGCTCTAGCCACTGGGCCACCTAGCTGCTCCTTCTTACTTTTAAAATACTTTTAATTTTCTGATGATGCCCTTTGAAAGTCTTTTGAAAACCTTTTTCAACTTTTTTTCTCTCTTTTCATGACTTTTCTCTTTTTACCTCTTGCCTCTCTCACTCCTCCTATAAACCTTCTCTTTCATTGGTAGGTCAGAGGCTGTGGTTTAAACATGTTGCCAATAACTTCCATCTGCTGTTATGAACTAGTACTGGAAGGAGTTCCACGGTTACTTTATCTGGCCAATTTATGAGGTGTGTTCAGTTTACATTCTGCCTATGAAGCATAGGATAACTTCCAAACTGCGTAGAAAGCCTCATTAACTTTAACATATCCCTACAAAGCAAGACCTAAATTTATAAATAAGTTTCTATGAAGCAAATTCCTGTCCTTTTTTTTTAGATCCATCCCTTACTTTCTTTTTTTTAATAATAAAGAAGCCCATTTATCCAAATTGTAGCAAAACAGAAATCAGAGAAGATATACAAAGGTGAATGTATACCAGATAATACAGAGTGAAGGAGCTCTCCCATTGGGAATGAGATAACTTAGCTCATCCAAGAGAGTGTCCTTGCTCTCACCCAAGGGGAAACTCCCTTTAGTCACTAGAATAGGGACATGATGGAGACTTCCAGTCCTTTTGGAATCTTCCTAGAGTCTTTTCCTTCAGCAACCTGAAGTGGGGTTGACCTCTTCTGTCTTTTCTCTTGAAACTGGAAACCAGGGGTACCCAATGTGACTGGTTACTCAAAGAAGACCTGAAGTCTCCAAAGGGGAGCTGGCTGAGCACTGAAGGTCTTCTGCTCTCAACAACTCACAAAGGGTAGGGCCTTCATCTCCACCAGTGAGACAGCCCTTACTTTCCAAATGCTAATCAAGAATAAAAATATTAGCTTTGTTCGACTTTATCTGTTAACAGTGAGCAACTTTTCCCACAGGGGATTGTTGTTTAGTTGTGTCTGATTCTTTGTGACCCCATTTAGGGTTTTCTTGGCAGAGATACTGGAGTGGTTTGCCATTTCCTTCTCCAGCTCATTTTACAGATAAGGAAACTGAGGCAAACAGGGTTAAATGACTTGCCCAGGGTCACAAAGCTAGAAAGTGTCAGAAAGCAGATTTGTACTCAGGAAGATGAGTCTGTCTTCCTGACTCCAGGCGTGGTACTCTATCCATCGTACCACCTAGCTGCCCTGTAATTCCCCCCTCAGGGGATTACAAGCATTTATTGGGATGTTAGCCTATCTCCCTTCACTTCCAACTAAATTCTTTGTAAATAGTTCTGCAGTCATAAATCATTCCCACTGCATGAGATCTGGTATATTCAGGGCTATATCTCATCACTTGAACACAAGTCTTAATCCCTACAGCGCTATACTGTATCTGTGAATCCTAAGTTACTTGTGTCTCGCCTATGAAAACTAAAGTTGGTGTCTCAGCATGTACATATACAAGAACTTCTCATGTTCTTATTTAGGTTTGAGAGATTTCTTTACATGCCAAAAGACTAATTATGTTTACTTTTTAGGAGTTATGAGATATGGATGGAATCCCAAGATTTCCCATAAGCATTTCCAACAAACTTGGGAGTTAGAACCATTTCATAATAGTTAGAAGGAGGTCTTCACATCAGATTCCTACCTTTAGGCAATTGTCGTCACCAGTTCCTCCTTTGGGCAGATTAGATGATTTATCCATTAAAATAATACTTGAATAGCACAACATTTACAAGGCAGGAAAGTTCAAATCAATTTAAGATGAGATAGTCTTTGCTTTGAGCAAGACACATCTGACCAAGCCACAGAGGGTACGTGTTGAGGGAAATGAGCATATTGCACAGAGTCTGAATAATATTTCTTTAATGTGGATCAGAATTCGTGATCCTTTAAAAAATCAAGTGGTTAAGAGAAGTGGGCTCCATACTTTTTTCTAGTGAAGCAAAGCCATACAATTGGTCATATACAATAGAAATAGATCTGACAATGGTGACCAGTGCCTTTTCATTGAAATGAAAAAAACTCAGAACCCTCACTTTCTTCACAAACAAATTTTTATTTCATGAGGAAAAGGAAGAGCTACTGACAGATTATTGAACATGGGTTAAAGCTTTCAAAGGAACAGGTGTTCAACAGAAATTCATTTGCTTTGGGCTACAGAAACAGACAGAACTGGGGGTACTGCTGATCACTGGGAAGAAACATGTCAGGGGAAGACATCCACTAGCCAATCAGGAGTAGGAAAAGTCCAATTGGTTTTAAAATGATCTGGTCTCCACTCAAGAATATTTGATAACATCCAAGCCATAAAGATGGTGTTCTTTCTCCTCGTGTCAGATGTGTTTATTTCTTACGCATTTACCATCTGTCTAAGCCAGTATTTTCAGAGTGAAATTAATATTCAGGAGATGCTCTAGAGTGATAGGTCTGGTAATGAAAGTCCTCTCTAGTGCTCAAGTGAAGTGTCTCACAGAAAAAGAACCCTGGTCCAATCTGACATCCCATGTCTGACCTCTGTCTTGGTATGATTTATAGAAGTGTTCTTTGGGGCAGACATTTTGCTGATTAAAATCATTAGGAAGAAAGGCAGGAAGCCAATGAGCATTCATTGAGTACTCATTACATATCAGAAACTATGCTGAGTGCTTTACGAATATGTCAATAGATGCTCACAACAACCACAGGAAGTAGGTGCTATTATTATCCTCATTTTACAGTTGAGGAAACTGAGGCAGTTAAGTGACTTACCCAAAGTCACACAGCTAGCAAGTATCTGAGGTCGCATTAGAACTCAGGTCTTCCTGACTATAGCTGCCCATTATTATAGAAACTTTGACTCCAAGGTCAGAGCTCTCTCCCTGACAACTACATATCAATTCCTTAAACCTCACCATTTACAAGGTCTTGCGCTAGGCAGTGAGACAGTTGCAAAGATAAATAATACATGGTCCTTAAGGACTCAAGGCATTTGGGACCTTGAGAGTCAGTAGTAAGAAAAACCATGGGACTTGGAGGAAGGAGACCTGAGTTTCACTCTGGCTCTGAACCTAAGAGCCGTGTATCAGCAAGCGTTCTGCCTCTACCACAAAAGTCTGATAAGGAAAATGCTTTTTAACTAGAAAACACCAATATTTCAGTTTAGCGCTAGCCAAATGTGTCCTTGACTCTGCTGCTGCTGCTGCTGCTGGGTTTTTCTCTCCCTGGACCCTGTGCCCTCTCTGTCATGTATCCGGCTCAAAGTCTGTCTCTTTCATGAAACCTCTTTGATTTCTTTGGTTAATCAGTCATCTGATGATCTCCTAGCCTTTGGCCTCAATTTCTATTACGTGTATCCATACATGTAGGTAGACATATGTGTTGTCATTCAGTCATTTCAGTTGCGTCCGACTCTTTGTGACCCCACTCGAAAACTTCTTGGCAAAGATACTGGAGTGGTTTGCCATTTCCTTCTCCAGCTCATTTTACAGATGAAGAAGGAACTGAGGCAAACAAGGTTAAGCGACTTGCCCAGGGTCACACAGATAGTAAGTGTCCGATGCCAACTTTGAATTCAGGAATGTGAGCCTTCCTGATGCCAGGTCTGGCACGCTATCCACTGGTACACTGTGCTACATACATATATGTATATATGTATGTATATATGTATGTATGTATATATGTATGTATGTATGTATGTATGTGTATATATGCATAAATATGTAGGTAGGTGGTATAGTGTGTAATTGTGACAACAATGCTACTTGCCACTATTGTGGCTGTGTAAGGCCAATAACACCGGCACACAGGAGGGCTGCTAGCATAGGTTCTTTGATCTGCTTTTCTAAGGAAAGCAACTTTAAGGGGTTTACAATCTTACTGTAGTTAAACTTATATATATTATTCACTTAGTTCAGGGGAAAAAGTCAGCACCCTGAACTTCAGAGAAAACACAAACAAAAATTGCAAGCAAAAATTATATAAACAGAGCAAAATAACACAAATCAGCAGACAGGCTTCTAGCTGTCTGTCCAAGACATTATATACATAGTTACCAGAGAGAAAAGCACCAACATCTGGGTTTTTCAAAGCCGGGGGGCTCCAACGGCTATGCAGGGTCTAGTCTGGTCAAATCACATGACATTCTTCCAGTGAGTGAGCCCCAAGCAAAATGCTAACCTCAGAGTATATATAAAATTCTTCAGGGCCAGAGGGCATCACAACCATGCAACTCAAACCCATGCGACCTAAGCCTTCCCGTGACTTAAGCAGGTCATCAAAGACTCTCAATTCAATCAAAGACTGTTGACTGAAACAAAGACAAGACTCAAAGGCACTTGATTGCCTTAGTGCTGAAAAGCACTCCAAAACAAAAGACAACAAAAAGTCCCACTTTACCTGCTATTACAGTAATGGATTGGGATTTAGTAAAACCTGAGTTCAAATCCTGCCTCAAACACTAACTGTGTGACCCTGAGTCAGTTGCTTGATCTCTTATGGCCTCAGTTTCCCCATTTGTAAAGTGGAAATAATAATTGCATCTACCTTTTAAGGCTGTTGTGAAGGTAAAATGAGCTAGCACATATACAGTACATTGCAAACCTTATAGCACTACATACTTGCTAGCTTATTTTATATATATATAAATATGTATGCACCTATATTTTTGTCATGCTCTTTTGATAGAGTCATTTCTGAACACTTCGAATAGTAATAACTCACTGAAAAGCAAGTCGTACCTACCATCAATTCAAAAGCAGTGAGAGAGCTCACTTCATGGTTTTCAGAGCACTAACCAGAGGTAATGTGTCCCACAATTCAATAAGCTCAGGAGACCCTCACTTTCTATTTGCTTTTTTCTGCTTACTGCCTGAATGTTCATTTCTAAGAAGAGAAATAATAGTTTTCTCCCCCAGAGGAGAGAGAGAAAAAAATGTTTATAAGAGGGACTGATGGACGCTTCTTAAAAGTGATTAGTTATCTACTATGGCAACCAGGTCATCTTTTACAGTGGGAATATAGAAAACCCAATGCTGTTTGTAAACCATATACCATAATAAGCTCTAGATGACCTAAATATAAGAGATCACATAATTTAAAAAATTAAGGAGAATGGCAGGAGAAATTAAGGGAAATTGTGCAACTCTGTTGGAAGAGATCTATGAGCTAAAGAAGGAACAGAGGTGAGTGGAAAAGCTAAATGGTCAATTTTGAGCTTATAAACTTAAAAAGCTTTTGTATAAGCAAAATCACTACCATTGGAATTAGAAAACTTGGAAATATCTTCATAGGCAATATCTCTGATAAATATAAATAAATATATAAAGAATTTCTATAAATATGTAAAAGCAAGACCTATTCTCTAATCTGTAAGTGGTCCAAGGATATATGAATAGCTAATTTTCAAAATAATGCGAGCTATCAAAAACTGATTAAAGAATGATCCAAATCAGTAATAGTTTGGATTAAAACAGTTCCATAGTTTCCTCCTCACATGTATCATTGAATCATAGCTGCAGTCTTGCTTAGGGACATTTGTCCACCACTTCCATTTTGCGTATAAGGACACTGAGGCCCAGAGAGTCTAAGTCACTTTTTATTGTTAATTTGTTTTTCAGTCATGTCCCATTCTTTGTGACCCCATTTGGGGTTTTCTTGGCAGAGATACTGGAGAGGTTTGCCATTTCCTTTCCCAGCTCATTTTACAGAGAAGAAATTGAGGCAAGCAAGGTTAAATGACTTGCCAAGGGTCACACAGCTAGGAAGTGTCTAAGGCCAGATATGAACTCACAAAGAGGACCTTTCCTGACTTCAAGGCCAGCACTCTATCCACTGTGCCACCTAGCTACCCTGAAACATCACTTACCCAAGGTCAAATCAGAAATAGGGTATGAATCTAGGTCCTCAGACTCTAAGTCTTCAGAGCTGCAAAGATAACAAAAGACCAAAAAAAACGGGAAATATGTTTGTTGGACTATAGGAAGACAGGCGTAATAACGCACTACTGGTAGAAGTGTGAGTCAGACCAAGTATTCTAGAAATAATTTGGAATTATACCAAAAACATCATTAAAGTATAGATACTCTTGGATCGGCCACCCTACTACTAAGCATATATCCCAAGGAAGACAGTGGGGGAAGGAAATAAGCATTTAAGCATACATTATGTGCTAGGCATTTTGCTAAGCACTTTACGAATATTATCTCATTTGACTCTCTCCACAATCATGGGAATTATTTTATAGCTGAGGAAGTGAAGGCAAACAGGTTAGATGACTTGTCCAAGGTCACATAGCTAGTTAAGTATCTGATGCTGAATTTGAAAACTCAGGTATTCCTGACTCCAGGCCTGGCACTCTATCCACTGTACCACATAAAACAATCTCACATATTCAAAAATATTTACACAACCCTTTTTTGTAGCAGCAAAGAGGTTAAAGCAAAGTGAGTAATGATAAACTGTGGCATACCTGAACAAATTATAGTACTTTAATGGAATGGAATGTTTTGCTATAAGAAATGAAGAAAAGCAAGAACTCAGAAAAAAATGTGAGATTTGTATGAACAATTGCAGAGGAAAGGAATTAGGAGAACAATTCATCTAATGACTCCAATGATGTAAAGGAAAGCAGCATTGAAAGACTTCAGAAGTCTGATAAATCCATTGTTCATATGACTTCACAATACTGATGGTGAAACATTTCTCCCACCTCTCTCTCTTTTAACACATATTTTATTTTCAATTCACAGAACCAAACAAGCAGTTCCATAACATAGTACAATAAAAAGATCATTGTACATGAAATTGCAAATCTACCCTGTACGACTTGCTATTCCCTCCAAATATACAGCAAAGTAATGTAAATTCTTTTTTCCCTTTTTTTCTCCCCCTTCCCCACCCTAAAGATGTTTATTATTAGACACAAATAACCATATATGTAAAATTACTCTATACATATAAAATTGTTCTATACATACTTCTGTTTTCTCTCTGTTTTATCTCTATTTTCTCTCCCAAATTAAAAATAAAAGACATATGAAGAAAGACACTATTTGCATCCACCTCTCTTTTGAGAGAAATAGTGGATTATGGTTATAGGATGAGATATACATAATTTAAGACTCAGCCAATATGTTGACTTTTTCGCCTTATTGTACTCATTTGTTATAAGGGAAGGTTCTATTGAGGGAGGAATCGTTGGTAAATGGTAATGATGTTAAAAAGAATTGTTCAATAAGGCATTGTAAGTTACTAATATGAAAAGGTTTTACATGATTGCGCATATATAACTGATATCAAATTACTTACCATCTTAAAGAAGGAGGAGGTGAAGGAGAGGAGAAAATTGGGAACTCAAAAATTTTTTAAAAAATGTTAAAAATTGTCTTTATATGTAATTGGGAAAAAATAAATACTATAAAAAAGCATTGTAAAATAAATAAAATTAAATTGTTGAAGCCCCACATCCAACTTTGTCTATAAATATTCATTTGATCCCTTTGTTCAAAGAGATTACTTCTCTACTTTAATTTGTTTATGGTTGTGTCACATCACTTGACATATAGCTGGCATTTATATAGAGCTTTAAGATTTGCAAAGTGCTTTACAAACATTACCTTGTTTTAGCCTAAACAACTCTGGAAGTTCAGTATTGAATTACAAAGGGAAGAGGGATACAATGGGGATCACATATACAAGAAATATCATCAATACATTGGATGATAATAATGTTACCTTTCAATGAGGGGAATAGAAATAACCTCAGACTAGAACATTGCCATGTTTTACTTACAAGAACACTAAATTCTATTGGAAATTTCAAATTTTTTCCTCCACAAAATTTATTGGGAAAACCCACATTTTCATTAAAATTGTCTTCCCTCAAACCTGCTAGCAACAGTGTGTCTTCATAGGTAAAATGAAGTAAAGTGAGGACCAAGCTGATTAATATGGCAAGATTAGACATCAATCCAGAAAACTCAAACCAACCTCTCCATGCTACCTTTCTTATTAGTTACTAGGGGTATGAAGTATTCAGATAATTCCCCCACTATATTTTTCTTATGTCACTTGGTACCTATTTTGTGTGTGTGTATGTGTGTGTGTGTGTGTGTGTGTGTGTGTGTGTGTGAGAGAGAGAGAGAGAGAGAGAGAGAGAGAGAGAGAGAGAGAGAGAGAGAGAGAAATAGCTAGTTTTTATTTTCTTTCAGATCAGTGTAAGGAGGGGATGAAGCTAGGGATTAGCGAGCAAGGACTTTACCAAGTCCTTGAGTAAAGAGAAGTGAGTCAACAAGCATTTAAGCATCTACTATGTACCAGGCAGTGTACTAAGCTCTGGTGGTACAAAGGAAAACAAATGATAATCCTTGTTCCCAAGGAATCCACAGTCTAATAGGGGAGACAATAGGCAAACAACTGTACAAACAAGATATATACCGGATAAATTCAAGGAGATCTCCTAGGGAAGTACTAAAATTAAGAAGGATTGGAAAAGGCTTCTTGAAGACAGTGAGACTTTAGTTGAGATTTAAAGAAGCCACGGAGGAAAGGGGGACAGGTAGGTGGCAAAATGGCTAGAGTTCCAGGTCAGGAGTCAGGAAGACTCATCTTCCTGAGTTCAAATCTGGCCTCATATACTTTAGCTGTGTGACTCTAGGCAAGTTACTTAACCCTGCCTGCCTCAGTTCACTCATTTGTAAAATGAGCTGGAGAAGGAAATGGCAAACCATGCCAGTATTTTTGCCAAGAAAACCTGAAATGGGGTCACAAAGAGTTGGAAATGACTAAATAACAAGCAAAAGGAAACCAGGAGGTGGAGATGAGGTTGCCCATGCGTTTTAAACATGGGCAACAGCCTGTGAAAATGCTCCAGGTCTTGGAGATTGGGTGTCTTGGATAAGGGACAGTAAGGAAGCCCATGTCACTGTATCACAGAATAGGAAGGGAGTTAAGGATAAGAAGACTGGACACTTAGGAAAGCGCTAGGTTATGAAGGGCTTTGAAAGCCAAACTATAGATTTTATAGTTGATCCTCGGGGTAATAGGCAGCCATTGAAGTGTATTAAATGGGGGAGATAGGAGTGTCAGACCTGCGTTTCAGGAAGATCAACTTGACAGCTTAGTGGAGTACAGAGTGGAGTGTGAAGAGACTTGGGGCTGAAAGACCAACCAGGAGGCTATTTCAATAGTCTATGTCTGAGGTGTTGAGGACCTGAACCAGGGTGGTAGCAGTTTAAGAAGATAGAAAGGGGTGAATATGAGAGATATGATGAAGGTAGAAATAACATGACTTGACCACTGATTGGATATGGGGGGTGGGGTGAAAGAGAGTGAGGAGTCAAGGATGTAGATGGCAAGCCTGGGTGACTTGGTGACTAGGAGCACCTAGTCCTCTAGAAAGTCATAGTGAAGTTCAGAAGGAGGAGGATTGAGGAGGGAAGATAAAGAGTTTAGATTTGGACACTGTGAATTTAAGGTGTTAACAGGCAGTGGTATGCTGGTAAATGTTTTACAAGTGGCTCTCTCAAAAAGAAAAATGTACCCACAACATACTTTTAAGCTTGATCTGAATTATTATTTTCTCCATCACTTTCTTAAATCTAGACAATCAACAAAACTATAAATCAAGTCTTGATTGTAGCATTTGCTAATTTCCAAGGTGTAAATTGCTCACACTGAAAATTTAACAATCAGCTTGGTGAGAGTTGTCTCCAGCATACCCCTGTCTATAGGACATCCAGTTCAAGATGTTAACAAGGCAGTTGGAGATGCAAGACTGGAAATTGAGAGAGATGTTGAGGCTGGACAAACAGAATTTATGGGAGCTGATAAGATCACCCAGTGAGAGAAGGGAGAAGAGAAGAGAATCCAGGACAGACTAGCAGGGCAGTACCCTCACTGTCAGTGGGTGTGATGTGGAGGGGAGATTTCATAGTAGAATCACAGGAACTCCATCTATATCTGGTCCTTCCTTTTAGAGATGAGGAAATTGAGTCCCCAAAAGACATGACTTACCTAAAGTTTTTTTTTTTTAATTTTAGGAACTTTATTAGAAACTGTTGGTATAAAGTGGATACAATAAATATCTTCATATCTTTGCAGAAAATTCCTTGAGTAGTGAAGTAGCATAGAGATAAGCTAAGACTGAAATCGAGGTCATTTGAATCTAACTTTATAGTTCTTTTCCCAATATGCCTTGCTGATAACGCTCCCTCACTTGTGGTTTGCTTGTAGTCTGGAAAGGTGTGGCCCGATTCTCTTCTCTCTCCCATCATGAGTCATAAGTTCCAGAAGCCACATTCCCCACCTTCTTGTGATTAAGATCTCCTTTGAATAATGCTCTTTATGTCTAGTATTGGGACAGTCAGCACCTAAAACTATAATTAAACTTTTTTTTCACCTGAGTGATCAGTGACAGGGCAGGGGAGGTGGCATGGAAGACATTCTGACTAGGTACCATCATAACCCAGCTGGAGAGGGGGAAGGCTGGGCCCCAAAACAATTAGATCTAGGGGGAATGATTTCACTCATTCCCTCCACCCCAAGAAGCTTCCTGTGTAATCTACATGCTCTTATATGTCCCTGAACAGGAGAGCCAGAAGGCTTCTGAGTAGATCCCCTCTCCCTGCAAACAGAATCCCCTACCTTCTTCCTCTGCCTCAAGAGAGGAGGAGCAGTCAGTCCCTTAGCAAAAGACAGAGGGAGAGGCTCTACTTTCCATTGGCACCATAGTATACGTGTTGGCAGGGCCAGGACTGGCAGGAATTGAATGGATATTGACCCAGGGCAGCTACTTTGGGTTGATGAAGGTGCCCTTCCTCCTAACCTCCATCTACATGACTTGCTTTGAAGTCCTTTGATGTTCAGTGCCTCAGGGCTATAAAACAGGGTTCGTGTATCATGTACCAACATCCCTTTAACCCTGGTAAGAATGGTAAAACTAGGCTAACACTTAGATTCATACCATGAGAATGTGGGCATCTCCCCTCATCCCTGACAATCATGCCATATGAAGGGATTGGGGAAGAGTTGGAAAAAGCCAATGGGGATAGACCAAAAAAAGGGGGAATTTGAAGAGGTGGCATTTGTTGTGTGGTTGAAGGGGCTGGTGAAGTTGATCTACCACCATCATTATCTCAGATCTGAGGGTGAAACCATGGGATCATGGATTTAGAGCTGGGAGGGACCTTTGAGGTCATCTTAATCCAGTTTTCTCATTTTATGAGGATTAGAGAGGTTAAGAGATGTGCCAGGTATTAACCAGCAGAGTTGGGATATGAACCCAATTCCTCTGAATCCAAGATGAAGACTCTTTTGAACATGCCAACTATTGTAAACCCTAACTGCTTCAGGGGAGGGAAAGCTCCTGCTGGCAATTGCGGCAAACCAAAGAGATCCAGGCTTTGAAATGTGCTGGTTGGGAGTCCCTGGTCCTTGTATGTAGAGGGATAAAGCAAAACAAAGGATTTTAGATCACTGTAGCCACCCAGAAAGTATGCATTTATTTTTACCCACATCTGATTAATACAACTGCTGCCAGTAATGAGCATTCTTTCACACAGTTCTGTTTAACAGCACTTCTAAATGGAAAGCTGACTTGTTGCCTACTAAACATTATGCTAAATTCCCAAGTCCCATAAAATAACATAAGTGTTTCCAACTTTATTTTTAGCAAGAAGTTCATACATTTTACTTTGAATTCATCTCCAGTTCGTTTCTGTGACAGTTTTGGAGTTATAAATCTCAGCCAATGGGTAAGGAATGATTCATTTCTGAACTACATTTTTCCTTTGAAGTTACTATTGACTCTATTAATAAAACAAATGCTGCGAGATCTCCTTTCCTTGTGAAACCACAAAACATACAGTCATTGTCTGCTTGAGTATCCGAGGCACAATTAACTGTGACGAATAGATTTCATTTCACAGTGAATCCAACTGATCCAGGGAGAGGCCTGAGAGACTGGTCATAGGGTTAGATTTTGGAATGGAAGTGACTTTGAACTATTTAGTTCCAACTCCCTTATTTTTCAAATTGGGAAACTGAGGTACAGAATGGTAAAGTAACTTTTCCAAGGCCGGTATGATTGAAGGTAGCAGAACTAGGTTTTGAATCTAGGTCCTTAGACACTAAATCCAGGGTTATTCTACTGACTACACTGCTTTCCCTGACCTAAGGATTAAAGACATTTTATAATATAAGAAAGCTACCAGGATTTCATGACTTTGGATGTTAATGCGTCATTAATGAAGGTCATTTGTTTTTCAGTTCAAAAATGTAAAGCCTTATAGATCTATGTGCAATTTTTCAAGAAAGACTATAACTCAAACATCCCCTAAAATGCAAAACTACCACCCACCATCAAAAGAACACAACAATTTTCATAAAAAAGAGATGCGCTGCAGCCCATAATTTAGAAAAGAACCTTTCATAAAAAGATAAAATGCATGTTGAAAAATGCAGCGTAATTACTGGTACATTACTAGCCATTACTAGTTTGCTAAGACTAAAGAGATGATAAATTTTCAAGAAACTAGATAGCTTTTAGAAGGCACTGTGACAGCTAATGATGGGTTTCCATGCCTCACTGGGTAGGACTTTTACATAAAGGAAAAAATTTATGATTCATTAAGGACAGGATAAACTGGATGGAATTTTTTCTGCAGCTATGGAGAACGCATCCACACAGGAAAAATCAAGTGGATGGAGAATGCCTGTTGTCCAGACTGGAGGGTCAGCAATCTAGGGCCAAATTCCCCCTAGGCTGCCTGTTTCTGTACTGTCCACAAATGAAAAATAGTTTTTACATTTTTCAATAAAATAAACATCTATTTTAAAACATGAAAAAGGATTCTTAGCTCACAGGTTGTACAAAAACAGGCTAGGGCCAGATTTGGCTGACATGCTATAGTTTGCTGACCCGTGGTCCAGACAAATATATGCATTTGAATGGACATCTTATTGAACTCTCTCATCAGTACATATATGTTGTACAGATGCTGTAGCTGGGCAATGAACTGGACCCATAATTGAATAGGAGAGAGTGGATCACATTGCCTTTGAGAAATCGTGCATGTTAAAACAACCTCAACTTTGGCCCTGAAACAAAAACCCCACTTTGTAACACCTTTATTTTTACAGAGATGTTACATGTCTACAAAATCTTAGAATTCTACAGCCTTCAAGGAACTGAAATGGTAGAGGTAGTGCAAAGACCCATGAGCGGATTGCTCCATAACCTCAATAGTGAATTGCATGCAAAAAGTAGTCTAAAAGATATTAAAGAAATAGATGACTGGAAAAGCAGGAAGGTCAGTTATATAATGATAGTGAAAGGTAATGGATGAATGACCTACAAAATGTCAAGAAACCTAGCATAAGGCCCAGAAAACAATGGGTAGAATCCCTAAGTCAGATTTATGGGAGAACAAAGTCAAGAATCACACTGAAGAAGAAATGGTGGGTGGCTTGTATTCTGTGCCGTTGGAGGGAGTACTTCCACTAGTGCGAGTCACAAATCCATCGAAGTATTGAACTATGGCAGTATCAATGCACACAAGAAAAATCTATGATAACCCCTTGTATTGTAGAATCTACAAAGATCTAGGTAGGAAAGTTTGGGAAAGTATCTTTGAAAGGGCTATGGGAAATACTGGTTGGTTGTTGCCTTTCATTCTTGAAGAGGACCAAAATGACATCACTATGCTACAGTCAAGTTTCAGTGTGTCTGACTACAGGGAAAAACAAAAGAAAGCAAAAGCATTGTGACGAGAATTGTGTCCAATGGCCCGTTGTTTGGGCAGCTAAGTGGCACAGTGGATAGCATTCTGGGCCTGGAGTCAGGAAGACTCATCTTCCTGAGTTCACATCAGACCTCAGACACTTACTAGTTATGTGACACTGGGCGAGTCACTTAACCCTGTTTGCCTCAGTTCCTCATCTGTGAAATAAGCTGGAGAAGGAAGTGGCAAATCACCCTAGCATCTTTTCCAAGAAAAGCCCAAATGGGGCCACAAAGAAGTGCACATGACTGAAATGATTGAACAACAGTAGCCAGTTATTTGCATTGACGGATTGACTAACTGACCCACAGAATCATAAAATTTCAGAATTGGAAAGGACTTTAGATGAAATCTAATCCAACTCAAACCTGGTTGGAAAATCCCTCTTCAACATCACCAGCAATTGTTTGTCCAGCCCCAGCTTGAAGACCTCCAGGAATGAGGAGCCCACTACCAAAGGTTCTTTTTCATTTTTTTCCTCTTTCTTTTTTGCAGGGGGGAAGGCAGGGCAGTTGGGGTTAAGCGACTTGCCCAAGGTCTCACAGCTAGTAAGTGTATCAAGTGTCCAAGGCCAGATTTGAACTCAGGTCCTCCTGACTTCAGGGCCGGTGCTCTACTCACTGTGCTTTTTCATTTTTTGATGGCTCTAACCATTAAGAAGTTTTTTTTCCTTATATCAACCGCAAATAAGTCTCTCTGTAACTTTCGCTTACTGTTTCAGTTCTTCCTGGTAAGGCAAGCAGAACAAATTTAACCCCCTTTCTGTATAACAAGCCTTTAAATACTTGAAAAGAGTTATCCTGCCCTTTTCCAAACTAAATATCACCACTTCCTTCAACAAATCCTCATATAGTAGGACCACTATTACTACCAGCACTTCTAGCTAATATTTCTATAATGCCTTAAGGTTTGCAAGTCATTTTGCATATGTTATCTCATGTGGATGCCATTGTTTCTAGCCACATTCATTTTACAAATGGACTGGTCACTTCCTCCCAAATTTCCCTAGGCATTTACTTTCTTTTAAAAAATAAAATTTTTATTGATAAATTTTGTTTTTTTCACATCATCATAATCTTGTCCAGCATCCTTCCACTACTTCTACCCAGAGCCATTCTATATAATAAATTTTTAAATTAAAAACAGAAAAATTAGTATAATTGGTCAGTACATCAAAAAGTCTGAAAGTATGCACAGTGTGCCTGCCATTTGTGGACCTCCCAATCTGAAAGGAGGTGGGATGAAAAAGTATCTTCATATATCTCTTCTTTTGAGTCATGCTCATTCTACGTAATTTTGCAATGTTAAATTTTTCTTTTGGGCTATGTAGTTGTTTTTTTCCTTCTATTTACATTATTGTATTTATTGTTCATATTTTTTTTCTTGGCTATGCTTACTTCACTACGCATCAGTTCATGTAGATTTTTCCATGCTTCTTTAGTCATCACATTAATAATTTCTTATACCATGGGAATATTCCATTGCATTCATGCATCATTTTGTTTAAGTTTTCTCCTATGCATGGGCACCAAAGTTCCAAATTTTTTCTATCATACAAAGTCTTGCTACCAATCTTTTGGTGTATTATGAGGATTTTATTCCTATCAATGACCTCCTTAGGGTATAATCTTAGTAATGTAATCTTTTGGTAAAAGGGTATGGACATTTTAGTCACTTTGGGGCATTTACTATCAATACATAATTTAAACTTAGAGTCAGGGTCAACTTAAAAAACTTTATTTATATTATCTTTACTTTATGATCTTTATTATTTATATTATCTGCATTCATTAGTAGATTGTTAGTATTAGACAGGGGCTGGAGACAAGTACCAAAATGGGTTCTCGAGTTTTTAAGACTGTAATCTTAAATGAAAAAATCATCTTTGTTTATACAACCAGCAGAGATAAATAATAATAATAGTTAATAACAATAATGACATTATCGGGGTCATTAAGCAGGGATATTTATGTTATGATATCATTTAAAGAATTTTGAATGATTTTGATGTAGAGATGGGAGACATATTGTTGAATAAGAGTTGGTGCCTAATAGTACCAGGTCTCAATCTATGTTCAATGCAGCAGTCATAAAAACTGTATAGTTAAAATTAAAAAATAAAGAAGCTTATTAGTGGAACAGATTAGATATACAACATACAGAAGCAGTGTTCAAAAAACCAAAAGATTCTAGCTAATGGCCCAAGGACTCACTATGTTGCTGGGAATGTTGGAAAGAAGTCTGGCAGAAATTAGGTATAGACCAACAACTCACACCATATATCAATACAAGATACACATGTATACATGGCGTGGATCTAAAAGGTGACATTATTAGCAAATTAGAGAAGCAAAGAAGATATTTCCTTTCAGATTTATGGATAGGGGAAGAGTCGATGACCAAAAAGGGAAAGAAAGGTTCAAAGATGATGAAATAGACATTCGATTATGTAAAAGTTAAAAAGTCTTTTCGTAAAGAAAATTAATGTAGTCAAAATTAGAAGGAAAACAAGTGGGAAAATTATTTGAAGAAATTTTATCTTATGTGAGTCTCTTTTGCAAAATATATAAGGAAATGATTGCATTTATAAGAACAATTGATAAATGGTTAAAGGAGATGAACAGGCAGTTGTCAAAGAAAGAAATCCAAGCTATCAACAGCTATGTGAAAAGAATGCTTCAAATCACAATAAATAAAAATGAAAATTAATGAAACTCTGAGATTCTATTTCATATTTAACAGTTTAGCAAAGCTGATAAAAAGAAAAATGACAAATATTAGAGGGGCTATGGGAAAACATGCACATTGATATACTTTAGAAGGAATTGTGAATTGGTCTGGACATTCTAGAAAGCACTTTGGAACTGTGACTTTTCATACCCTTTGACTTATTGATGCTACCACTAGGCCTATACCCTAAGGAGATCAAAGAAGGATGTGAAGAACCCATATGCCCCAAAATATTTATTGCAGCTCTCTCTTGGTCTCTTTTTTGTTCTATTTTTGCAGAGACAATTAACTGGAAACTTAGGGGTGCCCATCAACTGGGGAATGGCTGAACAAATTGTGGTATATGAATGTAGTAGAATATTATTGTACCATAAGAAATGACAAAAGAAACAGTTTCTAGACATGCTTAAGAGTGCTAGAGTAATTAGAGGAGGCTGTACCACTCAAAAGGAAATTTGTGAAGCTGCTTCTTTCTGTTTTAGGAGGGGATCATGTGAGTCACACTATGATTAGTCCCATGTCTACAGGATCTCTCACAAGTTCTCCTATTACAAAGGCAAGCAATTTGAGCTCCATAATAAATGAAAAAAAATTGAACAAATATATTACAACTTCCTAGAGCTGTTTGCTCAGTCAGTCATACAGCAAAAAGCTCAAAATCATCCCTCAAGAACAGAAACTCAGATGCTTGAACAGAGATTGACAGTGGAACAGAAATACAAATATTGTTTGTGAAAGCTTGCTCATTCCCTACTAATACCCTGGAAATGCAGAAAGATCCAAAGCTGTCTTTGGAATTCAAGGTTAACAAGAAATGTGTTAAGAATATTTAAGAGGGAGGATATGAAAGGTCAGCAGAATGAAGCAGATGGAGAGTCAATCGTGAAGCCAGAAAGACCTGAGTCTTCCTGAATCCTACTTCTGACACACTCTGGCAGTGTGACTCTGGGCAAGTCTATTAACCTCTGAGTGCTCTATATGAATCTCTAATAATTTGCAGAAAAGGTATCATCCTTGTGCATTCATAGAGGACATTTCCTAGGTCCGGTTCCTATCACCTTTTCTAGTAATAGCACTTTAAGGTTTGCAAAACACTTTACAAATACTATTTCATTTTAGAGACAGAGGCTGCTGTTATTCTTGTTTTATCGATGATAAAACTGAGGCAGACAGAGGCAAGTGACTTCCCCAGGATCACACAGCTAGTAAGTGTCTGAGGCAGGTTTTGAACTTAAGTCGTCCTCACTCCTGCACCTCCTAGCTACCAAAATATTTGCTTTAATTTTGGGGACACCATTGTCCCTAATGCTTAACACCATTTTATACAAGTGCCCATACTCTACTGGGCCATTCACTTTTAAATGAAAGTTTTGGACTAGCAAAGGAAAGCATTGGTTTCCTAGTGTGCCCTAAGCCCACGACGGTATTGATTATATGATGAGATCGATTCATCTATAACATTCTCCTAGAGAATGCCATATAGTCACATTCGAAGGTAAAGTCTGCTCCCACTAGAGACGTTCACCTTTGTGATGTATTTCAACATCCCAGAACACAATACTCTGGGTAGCTGTCTCACTCTTGGGTTTCTCCAGCCCTTCCCTTTTCCACTGTGTCTGACCTAATTCTGTTCTAATCCTTTGCCAGATGGCATTTATCATTAATTATTCCTACATTCCTATTGTGTCTAGGTTCACATTCCAAATGATAAAGTGACACATTCAAGCTAAACAGCATGACAGAAAGTCCTCAGAGGAGAAAGGAGGCCAGCAGAATATTACCCATGGGGAATGCAAGACTAGTACAGAGAGAAAAATGATTGGTCAATGAAGAGATAGCTAGATATGCACTGAAATTCTGATGATGGCAAGGGCTACTTTTAGAAGGAACAACCAGGAAGAAACAGATATGGCCTGAAATTTTGGCATTGAACCCTAAAAGCTTTTCTGGTTTTTGTGCGCGCACACACACACACGCACGCACGTTTAATGACATTTCTTTCACAATAATGTTGTTTAGCCAGACAATATCCTTTCTTTTTATTCACAATGGGAAGACTGACTGTTTTTAAATGAAACCAACTCTCTGCCTTTCCTATTAAGCTTATGTTTTAAAATTCAACACATCATAAATAACCAATAAAGGAATATTTTTTTAAAAACCCATTAAACCCATAAATTTTTGCATTAAGAATAGTGAGAGGAAAGTTTCTAACAATATTGCAATTTCCCTTTTTTGCTCTTCTCATATTTTCTCCTACATCATCTTTAATTAAACACAACTTAATTTGAAATACATTTATGGTGAAAGAGGGGTATATGTCATACATGGCTTGACCTAGTTGCTTGCTGACCTGGTATTTTTATCCACCCCACTTAACTTGCTATTGTATTTTTTTTTCTTTTTACTAAGAATCTTGAGCTATGGAAACAAAACAAAACAACCAAAAACAAAAAACAAAAAACCCCAGACCTAAGGCATAACAGGGAGGAGAAAAAAGATTAATTGCTTAAGGATGACATCTCTGATTGTGCCATTTCTTTTGCTTGCAAACATAAGGGAAAAAACTGATATATTACTTGCTGTCCTTTCCACTTTTGTTACATAAGTAATATGACTGATGTTCATAGACAATTAGGGAGTTTTTTGAGTCATGGGGCAAAAAAAAACTGGCTTAGTATGGTGTGCCCTTCATTTAAGCTCTTCTACTCACCTTTTTAGGGAAAAAAAGCAACATTGCAAATATGCCAAAGAGCCAGGATATAGTACTGAATGATGCATTTGGTTTCTAACTTTACCAATTTAGCTTCCAATTAATTATGGTTTCCCTTCATTGGATAATAGTAAGTGTCCAGAGATGTACTTCCTGAAAGGGTTTAGGTTGTAAGTAACATGAGTCCTTTTTATAGCCTTTGCTGACAAGTGTGGTCAGATTGCTAGGTTTTCTGTGGGAACTAATAGGTTGGCAAATGAGGCCTAGGAGAATTGTAGGGTTTAAATAAGATGCCATATCACAGGTTCTCAGATCTGGAATTTCTTTTGGTGGTCGGGGGAGAGAAATGCTCCCTTAGCTGCCATGAGATCTGCTTCACTTAAATTCAATTCATATGAGAGTTGAGACATCACCCCACGATGCCACTGGTCCTCTTCCAAATGAGGGACAAACAACACAGAACCAGGACCTTTCCTACTTCAGATCTCCCTACTCAACTTCCCCAAATTAAAAACTCTCATGACTAATAAAGTACTGCCATGTTTCAAACCACTCAGAAAATTATGATAAAGGAAATGGTGGAGAATTAATAGGAAAAGAAAGAGAGAAAGCACTGTGTCTACTTTTCAAAATATCTCATTAGGGTAAGGACTAACATAGAAGGAAAGGACCTAGGAGAGATAACTAGCTATGGACTGAAATACTGGTTTAAAAGGAAAGCCCTTGAAAATGTTCCCAGTGATTTTTGGTTTTTTGGTTTCTAACCACACACACAGAATACTTTTCATCTGAAAAACCCATTTGGCTTATTATTTAGTATTTTTGTATTGCTGAGGATTGGTAAATCAATATGTAAAGAAATTAATTCAGGCTATTTACTGGAAGGTCAAAGACTGAAGCTGAAGCTTACATACTTTGGCCACATTATGAGAAGAAGGGACTCGTTGGAAAAGACCCTGATGTTGGGAAAGATTGAAGGCAAAAGGAAAAGGGGTTGGCAGAGGATGAGATGTCTGGATAGTGTCCTGGAAACAATGAACATGAGCTTGAACAGACTTCAAGAGACAGTAGAGGACACAAGGGCCTAGCGTGATATGGTCCATGGGGTCATGAAGAGTCAGACGTGACTGAACAACAACAGATTATTAAGAATCCTGGCTCTGGAGTCAGAGGAGCCAGGATCACATTCCTCCTATGGCACTAACTAGCTGTATGACCTTAAGCAAGTCACTTAAATTTCCTGTGCCTGTGTCCTCCTATACGGCCTCTGAGGCCCCTTCTAGCTCTGGTTCTCTTGTCTTAGTTACTATTCATATTCCTGTCTTGTATGTACAATTCATATCTAGGACAAAGCTTTGTCCGAGAGTTTTCAGAGGAGGCCTGAAACTTCTAATCCTTCAGCTACATAGCAATTCCATTTAATTGAATAAACAGTAGGCTTCTTCCCAGAATCTTTCCCTCCAGGAACCTATTCCTAAAGAGTTTGGAACCAAGTGTCTCCTTTCACAAAGCTAGAAGCCAGAAAACAAGGATCTGTCTTTTCCTAAACCAACTCTCTCTACTTTATCTCTCAGGAAAGTATAGAATGTGGGGTAATTTTTTTGTTGTTGTTGTTGCTCAGTTGTGTCTGGCAATTTGGGATCCCATTTGAGGTTTTCTTAGAAACGATATTGGTGTGGTTTGCCATTTCCTTCTCCAGTTCATTTTACAGATGAAGAAACTGAGGCAAACAGGGCTAAGTGACTTGCCCAGAGTCTCACAGCCAGTAAGTGTCTGAGGCTGGATTTGAACTCAGGTCCTCCTTACTCCAGGCCTGGCACTGTATCCGCTGTGCCATCTAGCTGCCCACATAGATTAAATAATCTCTATCAGTGAAGAAAGTTTTATACAAATGAACTTGAGCCCTGGGTATTATGTGCAAGATAGGAATCTCCCAGATGCCTGATTTCTTTCCCGTGTAGCTGTGCCTTAGATGAACTCCTACTCTATCTGTCTCACCTCTCCCTACAATCCCTATGGCAGCCTCCCAAGAAGCATATTAGAGCCTTTTCTGAGCTTCTTCCCCCTCCCCATCTGAAATGAATTAAGAGCTACGCTTTGGTTGGCTTGCTCCAGTTGCAGAAATTGCTAATTACGTCTTTGCTTGTCCCCAACTCGATTATAAACATTTTGGGAGTTGGAATCCTGACTTAGGTTTCTTTGCAGGCTCCCAAGGCACCAGCACAGTGTTTTGTAGAAAGAAGATGCTCCAAATATGTTTGACTTGTTTTTTAGAGGATCTAGAGCTGTAAGGGACAACTCCTCATTTTATAGACGAGAAAAAACTGAAATTCAAATAGATGAAGTGACAACTTGTTTAAGGTCACATAAGTAGTAAAATAACACAGCCAGTGTCCAAATCCAAAGCCTCAAATACAGAGTTCTCTCCATAAGACCACCTTACCCCACACAGTGATATTACAGTGCATTTGTACATGATACTATCACATACAAATTAGCTGTTTCTAAATCTGCCTCCTCTCCAAAATTTCCTATTTCTCTTGAAGATATTACAATCCCTCTAGTCATTCAGGTTTACAATCTAAAAGTCATCTTAGATTCTTTTCCTTTTCCTCACTTTGGTGCAAGTGGCCAAGTCTTAAGAATTTTACTTCTGTAACATCTTTTCTCTTGATTCACAGGCCCACCATGCTAGGTTAGGCCCTCATTGCCTCCTCTGGCCTATTTTAATATTAATTGGTCTCTTTTTCTGTCTCTATCCTCTCCAAGTCTTAAGAATTCTGCTTCTGTAACATCTTTTCTCTTGATTCACAGACCCACCATGCTAGGTTAGGCCCTCATCACCTCCCCTGGCCTATTTTAATATTAATTGGTCTTCCTTTCAGTCTCTACCCTTCTCCAAAGGATCCATCACATAGCTGACAAAATAGTCTCCTTAAAGCACAGGTTCAACTGGCCATATCATTCCCCTGATCAAAAATCTTTAGTGATTTCTTACAAAGTCTTCAGCCTGGCATGTGAAGTCTTTCATAGTCTGTCTTCTTTCCAGACTTATTTCATAATATTTAACCTGTTATGGTCTATGTCCCAACCAAACTAGCCACCTTGCTCTTCCCTGATTTGGAAATTTCATTTACTACCTCTTTCCCTCTTCATAGATTGTACTCTGTGCTTGAAATATCCTCTCTCCTCAGTTTTTCCCTTGGGAATCCCTAGCTTCTTTCAAATCTCAGCTCAGTTTCTACCTGCTTCTTACAGCCTCTTCCTTTGCCTCCAAAGTGGTGGTGGTTTCTTTCTCCTCAAATCAATCTTATTTACTTTTGAAATTATTTATTTATATTAATTAATTAATTAGTGTGTATGTTGCTCCTTGAGGGTGGAATCATCTTTGACTTTTGTTTTTTGAATTCCGACTGTTAGGTACAGAGTGTCCTCAAAGCCTCATTGCAATTTTAAATCCTAATAGCTTAAAAATATAGTAGGACTTTCCAGACATGATATATTTGTTTAACTGAATGGAATGAATCTGAAAAGGCCCAGTTTTTTTCTTTTTCACCAGCTACATTTTGAAGGTCACTACATTAAGTGAGGTTCCTCTTACAGGAGAAGGTCACCACCTTTTCTAGCTACAGTATCTATGCACTGTCAAGAGTGCCAAACTTATAGTCAGAATTTATAGAATTATTTTATAATTTAGAATAGATTTATTATAGAATTAAATACTTTAGAATTTATAGAAACCTGAATTTGAATGCTGACTCTGCGGCTTATTAGCTGTATAACTTTGGACAGACCACTTAATCTCTCTGGGACACCATTTTTCTCTATTGTAAAATGATGGAGTTTGGCCTAGATGTCCTCTCAAAAATCCACTTTAGCTCTAGGTCTGTGCGCATCAATTTGTCTGCTTCGGCTGTATAGGACTTTTGAGAACAAATACTGCCACCTACTGGTAGATATGTAGATTTTCCCATCTAATCTATATTGTTGCCTGCTGCTGCTGTCATGAACTGAGAATCGGTTTGCTTAAGGCTTTTTTACAAAACAAATGTAACCAAATTTCATAGGAGCTTATATCAGGTGTGAATTTGAATGAGTACAAGTTTGGAGGCCTGGGAAAGAGTTCTTGGCTTATACAGGCACTGGGAATTAAAGAAACATCTGACGCTATCCAAAGACTTCTATCTTAGGTCAAATCTGTAACCTGAGTATTCTGATCTGATGTACCAACTAAACTTTTTATGTGTGCTGAAGTTTTATCCTGTTTGACCTTCAAATGTGACCAGGAAGTTGTTTGATTCAGGGAGAAAAATGTGGAGGTAGGGGATGGGGAATAGACAAGTACAATAATGAGTTCCCTGAAAAGTTTTATCAGGTTTGGAGAAATTGGCTCTCAAAATTGTTCAGTGTATTGTCCAAGTGAAAGTAACGTCACTTATCTGTTCATGGAACTCAAAATCATGGGAGATTTAGAGCATGTATAGTGTAGAGAATGACAGATTTGGAGTGAAGGGAAGAGGATTCAGAACTAAGTGACCCTAGATAAGTCACTTAACTTCTTTGACCCTCAGTTTCTTCATTTGTAAAATGTCAGAGTGGGTGGACTAGATGAGTTCTGTGGTCCTTTCTAGCTATCAATGTATAATATTGTAACTATTATCTTTACTTTAGAAATCATCTAATCTAAACTCCTCCTTAAGCAGATGAGACAAGTGATATCCAGAGAAATTGTGACCTGCTTGTATCTGGCACCTACTCGGTGTAGAAGAGTTTCCCGGGCATTGGTGTAGGAGAGGAGATTAAGATTAAATAAGGAAGTTTGTTCTCAATCTCCAGGCTAGTACTGCGCTATCCCCAACATGTTTCAGATTGAAACAATTCCCAACCTAAAAATTGTATTAAAAATAAATTTCAGCTCAAGCCACTGTCAGTGTTAATGGGCGCTGACGCCATCCTGTATGGCTTTCCTCCTTCTGAGGCACGGTTTCTACTAGGCATGTCAGAAATATGTTGTTCAGTCATTTTCAGTCATATCCAACTCTTTGAGACTCCCCTGGGGATTTTCTTGGTAAAGATACTGTAGTGGTTTACCATTTCTTCAGCTCATTTTACAGATGAGAAAACTGAGGCAAATAGGGTAAAGTGATTTGCCCAGAGTCACACAGCTAGTCAGTGTCTGAGGCCACATTTGAACTCAGGAAGAAGAGTCTTCCTAATGCAGTCTATCTACTGTGCTACCTAACTGTATTTAAATAGTTAACATTTATATAGTGCTTTCTACTTACCAAGCACTGTGCTACTTGCTTTCTAATTATTATTTCAGTTACTTCTCATAACAACCCTGGGAGACAGGTACTGTTATTCCTGACTTTGGCCTGGAGCTCTATCCACTGTACCACTTAGTAATGGAGAAGGGGGCTGAGCGGTAAATTTTCATCTCTTCCCAACTTCCCCATTTTGTTATTTAGTTTTGATACCTAATAAGTAGGCTCCCTCCATTCTTCCTCTCTAATGGTTATAGGTCCTTAGGGAAAGGGAACTTTCATGTCTTTTGCTGGCACTGTTAGACCATGTGACACTACATTTTAAAACATTAACAGGGGTCCAGAGGCCCTTTTCCAATTGACTTGGACGGAAATTTTACAACTAGAAACTTACAGTCCTTATTTCTTCACCTGTTCTTAAGTGTGAGACATAACCGTAGAGTGACGAGACTGGTTTCTTATTTTTTTAACAGAAGTAGCAGAAGTTCCAGATGAATGTTGACCCCTTCAAAGTAGTCCCCCTAGAAACCTGCACGCTCATTCTCACAGTGCCACTGTCGCTTGAATCATTAATGCAATGACTCTTTTGGAAATGCTGCAGTTAGTGCTTCCAATACATTCTTCTGTATATCCTCAGTGTTGGCAGATCTTCATCCTTAATTTTTGGAACTAGCCAAGTGATTAGAAGCAAGTCTGGTGTATAACATGGGTGATAAAACTGTATTGAACTCTTTTTAGCAAAATGAGGTGTAACTCTAATGAAATAATGCTGATTTTCTTGTGTGACTTGTAAAGTGCCTTTAAAGGCTCTTAAATAAGGGAGTTTCTACAAGTAGAATTATTTTATGGAGGGATGTTGGATAAAAATGGAGTGAGGACAAAAGGAGCTAATGTTGCCCATATGCAACCTTCTCCCTGGGTGGTACCTCACGTGGGTGAGGTGGTACATATTCCAAGGACAATCTGCTCTCCCTACCTTACAGATTCCTCGGTAAATTGGTTAAAGATACTCATTGATATACGGGAAGGGGGTAGCTAATAGATATTTAAATTTGCTTTTAAAATAAAAATTATGTCTTTTTCCAAGTTCTTAGTTGCTAAAATGTGAACATTGCTATTAGAATGTTACCAGCATGATAACAGCTTGGAGCATTGGACCTGAAGTCAGGAAGGCTTGAGTTCAAATTCAGCCTTTACTTATTAGCTATGTGACCCCGGGCAACTCACTTAATCTCTGCCGCAGTTTCTTTAGTTGTAAAAGGGGAATAACAATAACACCTATCTCTCAAGACTGTTGTGAGAATCAAGTGAGGTAGTGATTGTAAAGAGCTTACAGTGCCTGACACATAGTAGGCTCACTATAAATGCTAGCTATTATTATTATTAATTATGTGCTGGATGGTTAAGATTGTGATCTGCTTCCGTGCTATAAGAAACGACGAGCTCGATGATCTTAGAAAAACATGGATAGATTTGCACGAAATAACGAAGAGTGGCATGAGCAGAACCAAGAGAAAATTGTATACAGTAACAGCAATATTGTTTTAAGAACTTTGGGTGACTAAGACATTTTTGAATATTATAAATGCTCAAATTAACTACAAAGGACATATGAAGGAAAATGCTATCTACATCCAGAGGAAGAACTGATAAATAGATGTATGTATAGAATGGTTTTGCATGTATGTGTATACATATGTATATATACACATACATATTTGTGTCTAATGGTAGCCATGGTGGGGGGAAGGAGAGAGGAGAAAAAGGAAGAAAAGAAAGAAAAGTTACATGATAAATATTTAAAAGGAATAGCAAGTTGTACATAATAGATTTGCAGTTTAATGTACAATAATCTTTTTTTCTGTTCTACTATGTTATGGAAATGCTTGTTTTATTTCTTAAGTTCAGAATAAAATAGATAAAATTTTTTAAAAAGAAGTGGTTTCATAGGTCCTACGATAACACATGATTGCACTTCAGGGAAGTCTTGATTGCCATCTCAACTACCATTAGTCATATCTCCCAATGAAGGATGGCTTTAAGGCATGTGTATTGATTATCAAAATAAGCAATTATTTTATCAGAGAAAAATCACATTGCTTATCAGTGGGGAAAGGATTTGCAATAGGACTGTCTTGTAATTTTAAATTTGGTTGACCCAATAACCAGAGTATCCTCAAAATGAAGGAGAGGGACAAGCTTGTCCAGCAAACAGAGAAAACTTTGTGCGCTCGGGTGGTGTCAGAAAGGGATATAAAGGAACTGGGCCTTGTTCAGCAAAGTCTAAGAGAAATGTATTTAACAATGAGCTCTCTGAAAAATAATATATTGCAATGCACTTTTAAGTTTAATTTTCATTGTCATTTTCTCTATCACTTTCTTAAGTCTACACAATGAACAAAACATTAAATCAAGCCCTGATTACAGTGTTTTCTGACTTATAAGCAGTAAATGCTCGGACTGAAAATTTAACAATTGTCCCTGAAAACTCTAGCATAACCTTGAATGTATAACAAAAGGAGGACGTTCTGGGACCCGCTTGTGAGGAAGACAGACCTATCTTAAGCATAAATAAACTTAACCTTTCTCTAATGATCCTTATTATCTTTAGGCCATTTCTATCTATGGGACTTTAGCTAACCTATAACACTCACGGTACATTACAAAATAAAACCAGTTATAATATAAGTTTTGGGCGGGGCTTGGAAATTCTTTTGATGAACAGCATGCAATAACGCCAAATATCCAGCAGAGGGCATAGAAGGAAACGCTTTTTAAGAACTGTGTCAACACCAAGGCTTTAAGTTCAGAAAATTGGGAGGTAACGGCTAGATGTTGCTGCCTCAAGACAGACAATCGATTGATGAACGATGAACTATTGTTGGTAATCCCTGAAAGGTTTTAAGGAATAGGAAAGGTCCTTCAAGATTAGAGACGAGCAAATGACCCGATTTTCACAAAAGGAAAGAAGGCGGGTTCCTTAAACTATAAGCTACTTCAGCTTTCCTTTTGGAGAGGTTTTAAGAGCACATTGCTGCTGAGAGTTTGTGAATATTTAGAAAAGGAAGTAATTGTTTATTGCCAAAGGCCAGAATAGCTTCGTCAAGAACAATTTGTGCCAAACTAAACATCATTTCCTTTTTTTGACAAGGTAACTAAGAGAATGCTGTAGACATAGGAAACTTACATAAACAACATAGCAAAATTAAAAAAAAAAATAAAAACCAAGGGAAAATCTCTTCCTACTCTCTATACACACAACTGTGTAATCTCCCTAAGATTCCCACGCCACTGGTGGGAAAAGGAACATGTGAGTGAGGGCAAACATGTAGGGAAGATACATAATCAGGTCAATCCATGTTCCCGTAGCTTTCTTTAAGAGAGGACCCCTCTCCACCGATCACACTATCAGTCCCCCCAGGCCTGATGATGTTATTGACTGATCTGGTGACGTCATCAGGCTGCTGTACACCCAGCTGGTGGCGTTCATTGTTGAGTTATTCGCTTTGATGTCATGACACAGGTCTTCCAAAGTGCTGTCATCCGCTGATGTTTCTACCGGACTGCTCTTTGGACCAGTACTGCTTTCTGCTTCCATCTGCTGAGTTTATGCTGAATTACAGCTGTCTATGGGCTTTCTGCCCTCACAGGGGGTGGCCCTAGCACAGATTCTTGGTTGCAGGGGCAAATCTTTTTTTTTTTTAAGTCAAATCTGCAACTGTATCAAGTCGGTCATCATAAGCTAGCAGGCTTAGATCGTGTGTGTGTTTAACTGTTGTGTTTCTCAAGCAGAAGCTCCTTGACCTCAGTCTGTTCTATCCATAGAGGTGCCCTTCCAGCTACCACCAGGTCCTTATCCTTACCTAGGTCCATTCGCATCACCTTAGGGGCTTTATTTAGCAAGACTGAAGGGGTTAGATGAGAGTAATAGCAAGCAACTTTTTGTTCTGCACTACCACGAGTGACAAAATTTCTGCTCTCCATACTGATGTAAAGTTCAACATTTGGGTAAACAAAATCAACCTTGGTACAAGATAACTGAAGGGTACAACAATAAGGGAATCTTCTACTTGGCCTCATAAAGCAATGGTTGTAGTAAGTTGCATAAAGACAGATTTAGAATAGTTTTAAAGAATAACTTCCTAAAAAAAAAAAATAGAGCTCTCCAAAAGTGTAATGCACTGTCTTGGAAGATAGGGGGTTCTCTTATGAAGACTTTCAATAAGACACTATTTGATCACTTGTTAGAGATATTATAGGAAAGATATTAGGTCAGTAGCAAGTTCGATTATTTGTCCTCTGAGATCCTTTTTAATTCTTCAATTTCATAATTCTTTTCAACAACAAACAGCGAACTTTACTAACTAAAAATATTATTAAAACTCTAAATTTCTCATTTCTTCTTCTTGTTTGTTTTTGAAGAGGACCAATGACATAACAACGTTGGGGTAAATAGATGATGGATGGGTGATGTCTTGAGTTATGTGTGAATTGGATTTAAGTGAGGCAGAGTGGAGCAAAGTTGTCAGCCTTTTTCTCTTTTCCAGAGACATCAAAGTCCAGTGGCAGGACAGAAGTCTAAATATTATACTTAAAATGACTCATCTAACTTTGTTATACTGTTAGATTTTACTGCTATACTAACATTTCATTAGTACATGAAATAGACTAATTTATTAAAATATTCAAGGATTCTTAGGTGGAGAATTGTACCTGTTCATCTTTATAATTTTTTCTACTATTGCTTGTAGCTAATGGTTTGTAGTGGAATTAAAATCTAAACACAAAAGAGGGCATATAATAATTCATATATTTCCCCCAGTTTACCAGCTATATGCCTACAGTTTAGTTATGGAGTGAGTACTCTCAGTAATTATTCGGCAGTAGTGACTACTTCCATTTATACTGAGCTAGGAAAGTAAAGAAAGAGAATGAAGTGCCGCTTCTTAACTGACCATTACAAATGGTCCTGGGAAATAGAGAGAATTTATTTTCAATGAACTACTATTATCCTTCATGACTATCTCCATTGCATTCTTGATATATCACAGGTCAGCATAAGAAATTAAATGGGAATTTTGGGGGAGTTTTGGGGAAACCACAGATAACATGCAAGGGCCAGCAGATGATACAGAAAAAGTTTAGAAACTGAGAAATGCATAAAATATATGCATAGTGTTGTATAATATCAGCATATCTTATCTTTTAGTACCATAATCATTCAGACTTCTCCTCTGGTACAAAGGGAGAGCCAAAAAATTTTACGTGGATTTTCCAGATTGTGGGGGAGCTATGCCCCAAAACACCATGATGTGGCAGGAATAACTACAGATTTAAGCCTCTAACTGGGGGAACCTCCCTATTCTATAGTATTTTTGACATTCTCATCCAGTTTATCCATCAAGGGCATATTCCACATAGAAATAAAGGATGTAAGTGGATAGTGACATTAAGATCATTTGGACAAACTTCGCTTCATATATGAGGAAACTGGGTGCCACAGAGGGAAAATAACTTACTCAAAGGCACAAAAGTAGTGAGGCTATAGCAATGCTAGCATTTGATTCCAAGTCTGATTCTAAGGCCACCATAATACCTCTCACAACTGTGTAAAATGCATGTTGGTAAGAGAGAAACTCATGACCCAGGGTTCATGAGTCTCCTGTTCCAACAGCTGAGCTAAGTCTCATCTTGAACTTCCCAGCAGACTAAGCTCTGTCAGTCCATACTTTCTCTCTAGTGATCTCATCTGCTTCTTTGGGTTTAATGATCATTTCTATGCTCATGATGCCCAGATCTATATGTCTAGCCCTGGAGTCTCTCCTTTGAGTTTTAATCTCCTATCACCACTTGCCTATCAGATATTTCAAACTGGATGTCCTGGAGACATCTCAAGCTCAACATTTCAAAATGCTCTTTATTTTTCCCTACAAATCCACCCCTCTTCCAAATTTCTCTGTTTCTGCCAAAGGCTTTGTCATGACTCCAGTCTCCAAGATTCATAAACTTGGAATAATAACACTTTTATAAAAAAGGAAGAAGAGAGCATCAGTGAATCATTTGAAAAAACAAACAAAACAGAAGAAAGCAGAAGAAAGTTCAGAAACAGACATAGACAGACAGGGCAGTATTGTACCTGTCATGTATGTTAAATTTGAAATATCAGAGAGAGAGACAGAGACAGACAGAGAGACAGAGACACAGAGAGAGACAGAGAGAGAGAGAGAGAGAGAGAGACAGACAGACAGACAGACAGAGAGAGAGAGAGAAACCCATTAAGTTTACATAATGGAAATTCATGGCATTATACATATTTCTCTTTTCTTCTTTGTATATGGAAACAAGGTTTCTTGATGTTTGTCAAGTTAATAATAATTGTAAAAAATTAAAAGCAGAATGATTAAGAGAAATACAAAGCTCCAAGAAATTTAGTGGATGAAGAAATCATTTCTGAATTGGGAGGATCAAAGAAGCATTCATGGAATGGATAGCATCTTCAGTTAGTGGTGGTGGATATATAGGGTTTCCCAAGGGAGAGACATGGGGTGGTGTGGGGAGACCATGGAAGACAGTCCAAAAGGATGAGAGAGCATGAGCAAAGATAGAGTTGAGAAAGAACAGAATATATCCAGGGGATGGCAAATAGTCTAGTTTGCCTCTGTTTTAAGAGAACTATATGATAGGCCAGGTTCAAATGGTAGAGGCATTTGACGTCATCATAAGGAATCTGGATTTTATTCTGTAGTCATTGAGGGTTTCTGAGCAGACAAGTGGTATAAAAGCTATAAAATGAAAGCTATAAAGCAAAGGACCATCCCAAGAAAAGAAGATGATGTTAAACTTTGTCTTTGATGCTTCTAGCCTTCTCTTTCTGGGCTCCTTTCCACTATGTCCCTGTCACTTCCTACCTACTCCATTTTGATACATGTGTAGGACTTGTTCTGAGTCCCTTGGGTCTCTGAAGACTACTTCGATAAATTAGTTCACATGAATCTTAGAATATGTTGCACATAGGAATCTCATGTTGACTTGAGTCCCTCTGGTCTCTGCTGCTTGCTCTGAATAATTAGTTCACATTAATCTCAAACATAATGTATTATATTCCTCTCAGGAGTGTCTGTATTTTCAAAGAAGATTACAATGAAAAGAAAGAATGAAGTTCATTTCAAAACACTAACCATTTGTTAAGTGACTTCTATGTGCTAAACTCGGGAGACTTAAAGACAAAATGAACATAGTCCCTTCCTTTAAGGAACTTTCATCCTTCCATGTGAGTTATGTCATACATCTACAGATACAAAATATACACTAAATTGAGGAGGGATGCCACATTAATAATTCCATTCGATTCCTGTGAGAGTTACCACAAAATCTGAGCCTTGAATAAAGCTAGAAATTCTAAAATGTAGGGATGAGAAGGAAACACCTTCTAGGTATGGGAGATAGTTTGTGCAAAGGCATGGAAAATAGAGTGAATGAAAGTGAGGAGGGGCACTATGAGCTAGGTGAGAGCAACAGAACTGGAGTCAGGAAGACCTGAGTTCAAATCTGACCTCAGACACGTATGAGTTGTGTGACCTTGGGCAAGTCACTTAACCTATTTGCCTCAGTTTCTTCATATGTAAAATGAGTTGGAGAAGGAAATCCCCTCCAGTATCTTTGTTAAGAAAGCCCCAAATAGGGTCATGAAGAGTCAGACATGACTGAAATGACTGAATGACAATCACTGTGAAGTCAGCCTGAAAAGGGTGAATAGAGCCAGATTGTAAATACCAAGTTGAAGACTTTGCATTTGTATTTGTGTTTGTATTTGTAGAGGAAAAAGGAAAATGTGGAAAATTCTAGATGGAGGGAGTAGCAATGGTCAGACCTGTGTTTTAAGAACATGTGTTTTGGCTGGGAGTGGTAGCATAGGTATGCCAGCGATCCCTGCTAGTGGGGGAAGCTGAGGCTGGTAGATCACTTGAGTGTGGGAGTGCTGAGCTGCAGTAGGACCACAGCCGATTTAGTCTGGCACCAACACTGCAAGCCCCTGAGAGCAAAGGGCCATCAGGTGCCTGTTGTTGTTGTTGAGTTGTCTTCGGTAGTGTCTGACTCAGTATCCCATTTTGGAGTTTTCTTGATAAAGATACTGTAACGGTTTGCCATTTCCTTCTGCAGCTCATTTTAGAGATCAGGAAACTGAGGCAAATACAGTTAAGGGACTTGCCCAGGGTCACATAGCCAGTAAGTGTCTGAGGCTAGATTTAAACTCAGGAAGTTGAGTCTTCCGGACTCCAGGCCTAGCACTCTATCCACTGTGCCACCTAGGTGCCCCCATCAGGTCGCCTAAGGAAGGGCAAATCAGCACTGGTTGGGGAAAAAAAAGAGTCAGTTAGAGCTTCCTGATGAATACTTGGGTTGGATCCATAAGTGGCTATTGTACTTCCAGCTAGGGCAAGATAGATGTTATGGTAATTAAAGTGGGACTTTTTTCTTTTTTTTTTAATGTTTTCTCTTTTAGAATGCTAAAGTAATCAAGTGCCTTTGATTAAGTCTTGCTAGGTGCAAAGCCCCAGGTCCACACCCTTTTGCTAACTATGTTTGAAATCTTCAGGCCCTAAGAAGGATATATATACTTGAGGTTAGCATTTTGCTTTGGGGCTCTCACTCCTGGAAGAGTGTTGTGTGATTTGACCAGAGAGACTCTGGGTAGCCATTGTTAAGGAGCCCCCTGGCTTTGAAAACCCAGATGTTGGTGCCTCTCTCTTTGGTAACTGTGTAATTCCTTGGTCAGACAGCTAGAGGCATGTCTGTTGATTGCTGTGTATGTTTGCTCTGTTTATACTTTCTCTGTTTGTAACTTCTGTTTGTATTTTCTCTGAAGTTCAGGGTGCTGGCTTTCCCCCCTGCACTAAGTGAATGATATATGTATGTTTGAGTAAAGTGATATTGTTAACCCCTTAAAGTTGCTTTCCTTAGAAAAGCAGATCAAAGGACCTGAGCTAGCAGCCCTCCTGTGTGCTCTTATTGTAGGTCTTACACAGCCACAGTAGTGGTGAGCAGCATTGTTATTACAATAGGGAGACTCATTTTCAAAGAAACAATTATTTTTAAAGGAAAGACTTGCCCCCCTCACAGTTATATAGGGGATATCAAGACATAGTGAATAGAGTTCTGAGGTTGGACTCAGGAAGACTCCAATTCAAATTCCGCGAATACTTGATGGTGTGACCCCGGGCAAGTCAATCAACCGCTGTGTGCATCATATAAGTCCCTATGACTTAACTAAAGAGTCGGAGGTAGTTTGCTATCTGCATTTCCAACATGCCTGAAGTTAGGAATGATCATACAAATACCTCCCTCTTCTTAACACTAAGTTTTCCATCTGGATGTTGTTTGTTCATAACACACATTCATATAAATACTAATTGTTGGTTTCTTTCCTTCGGCTTTTGATACTAGTGAAAACTCTTCTAAAGCATAATAAATAGTTATGTGGCTGTAGATGGTTCCTCTGATGCTCATTTGGAGAGTGACTAGCCATGCATGAAGAACAGCCCTCCTATGCCAAGTGGAAGTTTGCCCAAATGATTAGATAGGCTAAAACTTCTCATGAGTTGGTAGCTGACAGTTATATTTCTGGTCAGATATCTTCCTGAGTCTCTCCAGAGATGTGGTGATGAAAATCCGACTTCCTTGCCAATCGAAAGATAGTACATGGACAGGAGACACAACAATAACAGTTGGTCTGCTGCTAAATTCCTGGCAGTCCCAAAGAGTAGGCTTTGTTGGTGAGGCTTTTTTTCATCGTGTTGAATTCCAAGTACATCCTGGAGAAAGAAGACTGGGATCCATACAGAATTGTGCTTTTTAAAAATAAATTCTTATTAATATTTTTGGTTTTTTATATCACCTATATTTCATAATATACTCCCCCCCTTCCTTCCCCTGTTGTTGTTCAGTAGTTTCAGTTTTGTCCAACTCTTTGTGATGCCATTTGGGGTTTTCTTGGCACAGATACTGCAGTGCTTGGTTATTTCCTTTTCCAGCTCATTTTACAGATGAGGACACTCAGGCAAACAGGGTTAAGTGACTTGCCCAGGGTCACATAGTCAATAAGTGTTAGAGGCTAGATTTGAACTTAAGGAGATGAGTCTTCCTGACTCTAGGTCTGGTACTCTATCCACTGTGCCACCAAGCTATCCCTCCTCCCCCTGTAATTCTGTATGACAAAGAATTAAAAAGAGAAATACAAATACAGCAGCATATCTAACCAATATACATACTGAAAAAACTGATATTTTATACAGTGCTCCACACCCATAGTAACCTACAACTTTAAAGAATCATGGGAATATACCTTGTCGAATCTCTTCTTTTGGGCCAACTGTGGTCATAATTACACTTTTAATTTTTAATTGTTCTTTCCATTTATGTTGTTTTACTTGCTATGCATATTTTTTTCTGGTTCTGGTTACTTCACTTTATATTAGCTCATAAAATATTCCCATGCTTGTTTATATTTATCATATCCATATTTTCTTACAACCCAGAATTCTATTACATTGATGTATCATAATATTTTGGGATGTTTTCCAATTGATGGACATCCATTTATTTCCAATTCTTTGCTACTACAAAAAGTTTTGCTATAAATATTTTGATGTACATGGAATCTTTCTTTTTCTAAAAATCATTATTTATTTATTTAATATTTTTAGTTTTCAGCATTAATTTTCACAAGAGTTTGAATTATAAATTTTCTCCCCATTTCTACTCCAAGATGGCAGATAGTCTGATTGCCCCATTCCCCAGTCAACCCTCCCTTCTGTCACTCCATTCCCCACCCCCATCCTCTTTTTCCTTACTTTCTTGTAAGGCAAGACAGATGTTTATGCCCCATTGCCTGTGTATATTATTTCCTAGTTGCATGCAAAAACTTTTTTTGAACATCTGCTTTTAAAACTTTGAGTTCCAAATTCTCTTCCCTCTTCCTGCCCCACCCCCTCTCCCTAAGAAGGCAAGGAATTCAACATAGGTCACATGTGTATCATTATGTAAAACCCTTCCACAATACTCATGTTGTGAAAGACTAACTATATTTTGCTCCTTCCTAACCTATCCCCCTTTATTGAATTTTCTCCCTTGACCCTATCCCTTTTCAAAAGTGTTTGTTTTTTATTACCTCCTCCCCTTCTCTGCCCCCTTCTATCATCTCCCCTTTTTTATCTTCTTCCTCCTTCTTTCCTGTGGGGTAAGATAACCAATTGAGTGTGTATGGTATTCCCTCCTCAGGTCAAATCCGATGAGAGCAAGATTCACTCATTCCCCCTCACCTGCCCCCTCTTCCCTCCCAATAGAACTGCTTTTTATTGCCACTTTTATTCAAGATAATTTACCCATTCTATGTCTCCCTTTCTCCCTCTCTCAATATATTCCTCTCTCATCCCTTAATTTTATTTTTTTAGATATCATCCCTTCATATTCAACTCACCCTGTGCCCTCTGTCTATACATACATGTATACATACATACATACATATATATATATATATATATATATACATATAATATGTATGTATATTCCCTTCAGCTACCCTAGTACTAAGGTCTCATGAATTATACACATCATCTTTCTATGTAGGAATGTAAACAAAACAGTTAAACTTTAGTAAGTCCTTTATGATTTCTCTTTCTTGTTTACCTTTTCATGCTTCTCTTGATTCTTGTGTTTGAAAAATCAAGTTTTCTATTCAGCTATGGTCTTTTCACTGAGAAAGCTTGAAAGTCCTCTATTTTATTGAAAGTCCATATTTTGCCTAGGAGTATGATACTCAGTTTTGCTGGGTAGGTGATTCTTGGTTTTAACCTTAGCTCCACTGACCTCCGGAATATCATATTCCAAGCCCTTCAATCCCTTAATGTAGAAGCTGCCAGATCTTGGGTTATTCTGATTATGTTTCCACAATACTCAAATTGTTTCTTTCTGGCTGCTTGCAATATTTTCTCCTTGATCTAGGAGCTCTGGAATTTGGCAGCAATATTCCTAGGAGTTTTCTTTTTGGGATCTTTTTGAGGAGGCGAACTGTGGATTCTTTCAATTTCTATTTTACCCTCTGGCTCTAGAACATCAGGGCAGTTTTCCTTGATAATTTCTTGAAAGATGGTATCTAGGCTCTTTTTTTGATTATGGCTTTCATGTAGTCCAATAATTTTTAAATTCTCTCTGTTGGATCTATTTTCGAGGTCAGTGGTTTTTCCAAAGAGATATTTCACATTATCTTCCATTTCTTCATTCCTTTGGTTCTGTTTTATAATATCTTGATTTCTCATAAAGTAGTAAGGTAGTATTTTCTTCAGTGGTCTTTTGGACCTCCTTTTCCATTTGGCTAATTCTGCCTTTCAAGGCATTCTTCTCCTTATTGACTTTTTGGAGCTCTTTTGCCATTTGAGTTAGTCTACTTTTAAGGTGTTTTCTTCAGTATTTTTTTGGGTCTCCTTTAGCAAGTCATTGACTTGTTTTTCATGGTTTTCTCACATCACTCTCATTTCTCTTCCCAATTTTTCCTCTACTTCTCTAACTTGCTTTTCCAAATCCTTTTTGAGCTCTTGCATGGCCTGAGACCAGTTCATGTTTTTCTTGGAGGTTTTTGATATAGGCTCTTTGACTTTGTTGACTTCTTCAGGCCATACGTTTTGGTCTTCTTTGTCACCAAAGAAAAATTCCAAAGTCTGAGTCTGGATCTGAGTCTGTTTTTGCTGCCTGTTCATGTTCCCAGCCAACTACTTGACCCTTGAGCTTTTTTGTCAGGATATGACCGCTTGTGGAGTACAGAGTACTTTTTCCCAAGCTTGAGGGACTGCGCTTTTGTTTTCAGAGTTATTTCTACACAGCAAGCTCTGCCACACCAGTGCTCCCCCTCCCCCAAGAACTGCCAACCAGGACCTTGACTGAGATCTAAGCTGGCTCTGCACTCCTGCTCTGATCTGCCACTTAATTCCTCCCACCAGGTGGGCCTGGGGCCAGAAACAACTGCAGCTGTAGCTCTGTAAGCATCCTCAGAGCTGCACCACCTCTGCTGCCTCCAGGGCAGTGGCCGAATGGCAAAGTCCTTTCACTCTGTCCCCGCAACTTTTCCTACTAACCTTCTCTGTTGTCTTTGGTGTTTGTGGGTTGAGAAGTCTGGTAACTGCCACAGCTCACTGACTCAGGGCACTAGGGCCTGTTCTGCCTGGCTCCTGGTCTTGTTGGTCCTGGTGCAGCCCACACTGGGCTCTGCTCTGCTCCGCTCCCAGCTCCATGAGATAGACCTTTCCCCGCAACCATCCAGGCTTTCTTGGGCTGAAACCCTGCTTTCCTCTGTTATTTTGTGGGTCCTGCAGTTCTAGAATTTGTTCAGAGTCATTTTTATAGGTTTTTGGAGGGACCTGGAGGGGAGCTTACGTAAGTCCCTGCTTTCCAGGCACCATCTTAGCTCTGCCCCTGGAATCTTTCTTTTTAACATTATTCTTTTTGGGGGTATGCCTGATTGTAATCCCTGAGTCAAGGTTTTGGATGTTAGTTACTTTCTTCAAATTGTATTGATTATTCCAAACTTTTGTCTTTGCCAGTTTTCTAGGTAAAATCTCAGAGTTGTTTTTTCAATTCTCTTATAATTGATGTTTTTCAGTAGTCCCTCATATGGTTATCATTAACGTGCAATTCTTCTTATGAGAGCTCTTTGTTTATATCCTTTTTACCACATACTTTTTGGGAAATGGTTTTTGGCCTTATATATCTAAGCTAGTTGCTAATATATTTTGTGCATCAAATTTTTACCAGAGATATTTGGTATGAAAATTTTCCTCATTCAATCTTTTCTGTTTTTAATCTAGTTGCATTGATTTTATTCTTGCAAAAAATTTTCAGTGTCAAATAATAAAAGTTTGTATTCTATATGTTATAAGTTCTCTCTCTCTCTCTCTCTCTCTCTCTCTCTCTCTCTCTCTCTCTCTCTCTGTTTCTCCCTCTCTTTCTCTCTTTCCATGATTTATATATTAGACTATATTTAGCTCATAGGAAGAATTTGGTAGAATGTTCTGTCTCAATTCTTTTTTGAATACTTCATATAGTTTATTTATCAATGGTTTTTAAAAGTTGGATAGAATTTTCCTGTAAATCCATCTGGACCCAATTCTTTTCCTTTGGTAATTTCTTTACACCTAATTCAATTTCCTTTTAAAAAAATTGGATTATTTAAAATGTGTATTTTGTGTTTTGTTAATTTGACTAATTTATATTTTTATAGATTATCCCTTTTCTTTTGAATGTTTTGCTGGCATATAACAGTATGTAAAAAGGCTTTCGTTGGCATATGACAGTATATAAAAAAGATAATTCTTTTTATTTCTTCTGAGTTTGTTGTGATTTTGCTCATTTTTTAAACTTTTGTTTCATTTGTGTTTTATCTCTATTCACAGGGTTAGGTAGGCTACAGCTACCTTGCAGAGTTCTTGCTTACAAAGAGAATCTTGGGGCATCTTTTTACTCTAGCAAGATTGGCTTAACCTTTTACCAGCTGTGTTCCACCCACTTGGCAGGGGGTCTAATGACTAGCACCCCCACTTCCATTTAACCACTTAACATCAGATTAGCTTTTACAAAATTAGCTTCTACTTCAAAGTTACAGCAAAAACAAAAATACAAGCATTCTTCCTCCCCACCCCTCACTCACACACCACTGAAGCATTTGCTCCTCTACACTATTGTGATCACAAGAAGGATAAGTTTAAAACAGCTCATTTCCTATGTAGCATCGGTACTACCAAATTCATATCCAGATATGCCATGACTCCCAGATAAGACTGTCTCAGTTATTGCTGTACTGAGGTGCAGAAGGTCACTCCCAAAGTTTGCTCCTTCCTTCTCATGGTATCAGTGCTGCACTGGTAATGAAACTAGGGCCCTTTTAACAATGGGATGCCAAGGGAAGCTCCCCTCTATTCATACCTTGGGGCATCAATGCTGAAATGCTATGAAGCTTGTACTCTGGAATGCTAGGATGCTGAGGAGCATTCTGGAGCTTTTATACCCATAAGTTGGAGGCACTACTTCCCTCCAAGAGTGCCAAGATAAAAAGAGAAAGAAGTTGAAACTGACAGATATTTTTGAATGACTCCATAGCCAGTCAAAGAGTCTCCTCTTCATCACATGGTTAGCTGACAGGAGATAATTATAGACTGTCTGCATGCTGCATAGTCTGTCCCTCCAAGTCACTTCATTCACGTATTCTCACAGTTCTTCTGGAAGCAGTGCCCTGGAACCCTTCATATGGAGAGATGCCATTTCCTCCTTGACATCTCCCTCCCCTGCCCCACCACTATTGTTTGCCTTCTTTCTCTTTATTTTGTGTGTTTTACTTGAATTAATGGCTCCTTTTACCTTCTTTTATTTAATCTATTTCTTCTCTTCTTTTGTTCCCTCTCTTTTTCCTCTCCATTAAGTGACTAGTTCAAAATCTTCCCTTCTTTCCTCCCCTCTAACTTCTTGTTTTCTAGTTTTCTTTTTACTTCATCTTTTCCTAAGAAGCTTTGCTTTCTTCTCTTCATTAATCTTCTTTCATACACTCTTCATTAATTTTCTTCCTTACTGGTCTATTCTGAAATTTTAGTCTCTGTTTCATGGTCTCTAAATTTGTTAATATGTATTCCTCTTATTGTTAAAGCTTCCAAAGCATCACATCTGAACTCCTTCTTCTAACCAATTTCTATGCTACTATCCTCATAAATCTTACTCCACGATCCTTTTATTTTCTTATGTGCCTTATTCCCCTAGATTAAATCCATCACAAGTTCTCCATCTCCCATAGCAGTCATATACTCATGGGAATGCTCTTCAGTAGGATTAATAGCCCTCTTTTCATTCTATCTAATTTAGTCCTTCCCTTATGAATAAATGAATGAAGTATTTATAAAACACGTAGTATGTGCAAAGCAAATGTTGGGGATAAAAAATAGAAAAGCAATACAATCCCTTCTCTAGAGGAGCTCATATTCAAATGGAGAAAGATTAATGGAGGAAGATTTTGCCTGCAAATCCCATGGAAAAATTTCATGTTTCTTGGGGTACATATATTAGGAAGGCAGAATTTATGATTTCAAAGAGAATCTCATATGTGCCTAAAAGGTCCGGAACCGCAGGATATAAGGAATTCTCTAGGCAGAAGGCAGGAGAACTAAAGCATGTATTTACACTCCACAGTAACAATCCCACAAACCAGCGTCCCCATTTTGATATTTTCATCAAAAGCTTCCAGGCCCAATAAGTCTGCCTCACAAGAGTAACTAGGAGGCCACAGAGAAGCGAGATGGTATAAGGCAAAATCGTATACATGCTTCCCCTCTACGGTAAGAAGATTACCCACTAGCCTCTAGTCAGCTCTGCTACCGGCAGCTCAGCTTCGGCTGTAGGCGTCTCTGGCTCCAACCGGAAAAGGAAAGGAGGATCTTCAAGCTGTCCTCTCCCCTCTTATAGAGTTTTTGACATCATCAAGCGCCGCCTGAACGACCAGGGCCGATTGGTTCTTGACTTGGCCCCTCCCCCAGCGTAGACCATGTTAACACACCTCCCCTCAGCCAGCGCCACGACTCATCACACAGGAAGCTCTGGTCCTGCCCCGGAAGAGCAAGCCCCAGCGTCCAGGGAAGCTCAACGAGGCAAGCTGAGTCATTCAAAGAAAACAAAGTCCATTCTGGCTACACTCCACCCCTCACAATGTTCTAGGATGCACAATCCAATCATAATTCAAATTAAATTATATATCCTAGAACATTGTGATCCAATTATGCAGGAAACTAAAACATATCATTCACAATAAAGCAAAACATATCATTCAGTGACATTCCCAAATATTGGTTTACGATTCAAATGTGATCCACCCCTAGATCCCAGCCAGATAATCTCTTCAATCAATCTTCCCAAAATAATTATTAATAATTTAAATGTCCACCCCTAGATCTTTGTATCCATTACATAGGATCAATAATATCATAACAATAAAACAATATAGCAAGGATAACACAAAATAAGTACACAGAACACTATCATCATTCCCCCCCCTCAAACAATTGGGGCTCAAAATCTTGGGGTAATGGGTGAAGGTCTCATTTTCCATAGCTTCTTCTTGCTGAAATTGGATGTAGAGGTGTCCCTGCCCCAAAGAGTCCCATTCCAGAGTTCAGTTCTTTAGCAAGCTGGCAGGAATTCCAAGAATGCTATGTACTTAGGCAGTCACCGGAAACTGCAGGGTGCTTAAACCTGCAGGAGACAGAACTAGCGACAAGGTTAACTAAAACAGAAAACAAAAAGAGTAGGCAAGTATGGGCTATTATCCTTTAAATAAAATCATCTCCAGTTTAGTTGAAATTTCAGTTATGCAGAGATCCAATATCAGAGCCAAACTCAGACGGGAAATGTTTCTTTTTAAATGGAACACAATGAGGAAACTAAGCCAAGAAGATCCCACCCTAGATGGAGACCAGGATTGTCCTCCCAGCCTTTCCCCAGATGTACAAGGGAAACCAGGAGGATCCCATCCTAGATAGACTAGGATTGTCCTCCCAGCCTTTCCCCAGATGTACAAGGGAAACCAGGAGGATCCCATCCTAGATAGACTAGGATTGTCCTCCCAGACTTTCCCCAGATGTACAAGCTTTTATCCGTTAATCACACAAAGTCACCTTCCCTCTGAGTGGCTTGTGTCAATTACCAGCATTAGCCATACCTGTGGGGTCCGTGAATCTAATATTATAGCCCTATTCACGGTAAAATATATGGTTCAGGGGTACGATTTGGTAATTATTTTCCCCTGAATAGACAACTGTTACAGTGTTGTTCTTCCCATGGGCTATGACTTCTGCAGCCTTTGGAATATCATCTGGCTTCCGTTTTACCCATACCTTAGCTCCCAATTTTATTCTATCAATGGAGCAAGACTCTTTTGCCCCTCTAGTAGTTATTCTGGGAGGAGGGTCAGTTTTCACAAAGGGTATTTTTTCACAGGGGATAATAATCACTTGAACTATCCTATCATTCCTACCAAATTGTACAGGTTTTTCACCCAAATTCTGGAGTGTCACAACAATTTCTTTTTGATAATTCGAATCTATCACTCCAGCCAATACATGTACTCCTTGAGCTGCTAATCCTGGTTTAGGTAATATCCGTCCAAAATGATTCTTGGGGATTCTCATACATACTCCAGTAGGGGTTTTTCTTATCTCTTTCCTATTCAACCTAAAATTCTCTATACAATGTAAATCATATCCTGCCGAACCAGGTGTTCCTGGACATGGTAGGGGGACATCTTCCCTCACAGTCCAAAATTCAATATTTTGGATCTCACGTGTTTGCTGTTCTCTAATCTGCAAATTTGGGGTCATCATTCTGGCTAGAGGTGTACTCCCCCCTAAGGGCCTATTGTTCAAATTACGTAAGGCAATAGACAAATTATCCTTCCAATGTAGATATGAATTATTAGAGCTTAATTTTCTCAGCTGTTCTTTCAACAATCCATTCATTCTTTCAATCAGCCCAGATGCTTGTGGGCAATATGGAATATGATATATCCATTCTATATTATTCAACACACAATATCTTTTCACTTCTTTGCCCTTGAAATGTGACCCATTGTCACTTTGAATCTGCATTGGGGTTCCATAGTATAAACTTACAATATCTAGGGTTTTACAGGTGTTTTTCTGAGTTGCATCCTTATAAGGACAAGCCACTAGGACACCTGAATAGGTGTCAACACACGTACATACATATTTACATCCTTTATCCTGGGGTAGTGGGCCAATATAATCTATCTGCCAAATTTGGGCTGGAACTTTTCCCCTTGCTATTTCTCCAGTTACTATCCTAGGAAGAGTTCGTTCTTTTTCTAATTGGCATATACAACACCCCTCTGTTATTTGTTTTAACAACGCATGAGAGATACTGATACCTCGATCCTGTGCCCATCGGTGGGTGGCCTGGACTCCTAAATGGCCGGAGGTCTGGTGGACCCATCTCGCTAAGGCTAAGTCATCAGTTGGAGTTGGAGTAGGGACAATACATTCAGTGGCAATCTTTGCTAGTCGATCCGCGTGTGCATTGTACTCACACTCTGGTGTGGTCAGGGTCGCGTGAGCATCAACATGAAAAACTGACAAATCCGTAACCAAAGACATGTCCCATATATTTTCCCATAACTCTTTACCCCAAACTTGTTTGCCATGAATCTCCCAATTCTGATTCCTCCATATAGGCATCCAAGTAGCTAATCCATTAGCTACCGCCCATGAATCAGTAAATATATGACACTGTCCTCCCTTCTCCATTCTGATGGCCTGATGTACTGCCATCAGTTCAGCATATTGGCTACTTCCCCCTATCCCAGAACTTTCCAGAGTTCGCCTAGTACAGGGGTTATAGGCTACTGCTTTCCAATGTCTCTTCTGTCCTAAATATTTTGCTGTCCCGTCAGTAAACCAAGCGTGTTTCTTCTGTTCTACACTTAGTCCATCATACCCATTATTCCATTTCACTAAGGATGGCACCATCTGTTGCTTAGATTCAATGGGTTTTTCATTTCTCTCAGTGCCAATGTTCGCCACCGATTCATGTAAAGCAGAAACTCCACTTTTGCCTGCTCTGGACCTATTCTGAATATACCACTTCCATTTGATTATGCTCGCCTCTTGTGCATGTCCAATTCTGTGAGAAGCTGGGGTACTCATTACCCAAGTCATAATTGGAATTCCAGGCCTTAATATCACTTCATGGCCCAGGGTTAGTTGCTCAGTTTCTACTAAAGCCCAATATGCAGCTAACAGCTGCTTCTCAAAAGGTGTATACTGCACTCCAGATGAGGGCAGTTTCCTTGACCAAAAGCCTAAAGGTACACTTCGGCTCTGTTGTTTTTGCCACAGACTCCAATTTGCATAGTCATCTTGTACAGTCACTTGTAACTCCACTGGCCCATTTTGCATAGGCCATAAGTCCAGAGCTAATTGTATAGCAGCCTTTGCTTCCTCAAAAGCTCTACTTTGTTCAAGGCCCCAGTCGAATTCATATTTCTTTCTGGTGACTTTATACAAGGGTTTTAAAATCTGTCCCAAATGTGGGATGTGGTGTCTCCAATAACCAAATAGCCCTATGAACTTTTGGGCCTCTTTCTTATTAGTAGGGGTGGGAAAATCCTGAATTTTTTGTCGAGCTTGTGGGAGAATTTCTCGCAGTCCTCTATTCCACTGTATCCCCAAGAATTTTACAGTTTGAGCTGGCCCCTGAACCTTTGCGGGGTTGATTTCCCATCCTTTGCTTTTCATATGGTCAGTTAATAATGCTAAACTCTCCTCCACTTCTTTTATATTCTTTCCCTGTATCATGATATCATCTATGTAATGTGTAAGCTGTACACCAGGTAGCTTTAATTCATCCAAATGCTCAGCTACAATCCTGTGGCAAATAGTTGGGCTATGAATATATCCTTGTGGCAGGCGTGTAAATGTATACTGTCGGCCTTGCCAAGTAAAAGCAAACTGGTTCCATTGCTTGAGGTCTATTGGGATCGTAAAGAAGGCATTGGCCAAATCAATAACTGCATACCAAGTCCCTTCATGTTTTTGTATTCTCTCTATTAAAGTAACCGTGTCTGGAACAGCAGCATACAAGGGAGGAGTCACTTTGTTCAGCTGTCTATAATCTACTGTCATCCTCCATGTCCCATCTGACTTTCGGACTGGCCAGACAGGGTTGTTCCATTGAGTAGTTGTAGGGACTAACACTCCTGCCTCAACACATTCTCTTATAGTGTTGGCAATTTCATCTTGCCCACCTGGCACACGATTTTGCCTCAAAGTAATTACTTCAGAAGGTTCAGGCAAAGTGATTGGATCCATCTTGATTTTCCCCACAAAGACTGCATTAATGCCTATTTTCCTCACAGCAAATTGGTATTTCCCTTCAGGTAAATTTAAGGTCATACCCTTCAAAATGTCTATTCCAATGATGTATTCAGGAATAGGCACAATAACCACACTATATTCTTTCTTGGGCAACTGTCCAATTTTCATCATCAATTTAACTTGTCTGGCTGATATTTCAGTCCCTCCTAGTCCTGTGATGGTAAAAGGAGTTCCATGGCTGAATTTGTCTGGATTCCCATAGATAAGGGTGGCCTCGGCCCCAGTACCTATTAATGCCCTAGTTACTGTACTTGACCCATTTTTCCAATATATGGTCAAGTTAATGTGAGGTCTGCAATCCAGCTTACGTATTTCCTTAATTTGGGCTGGGGCCTGGCCTGTTTCCTAGTATTCCCTAGCATGTGATTCACTTGGGTATGAAGGTTCAACATCTGTAGCATTTGCAGGAGCAGTTCTGATTTCCCTATCTCTCCTGTTATCGAGTCCTTTATCTCGGTACATCCTGTACAATTCATTGGTTGGAATGCCATCTATCATTTCAAAACCCACCCCTGCTCTCAATAGAGCAGTGAACATTTCTTTTCTTGTCACTCCATTTTGGAGCCAAGTTTGCTGGCTGTTCACCCTTCTCTCTCGAGGAGATCTGTCCCTTCTCCAGTCTCCTAAGTCATGTAACTATAAAATCTTATTTATCACCTCTGTAAGATGGGTCCCTACTTCCCCAAGTAACAGATTCAAAATTAGTTGTTTATAAGCAGGGGGAGCTGTCCTAATTATTAAATTCCTATGAGGGATTCCTATGGGATCATTGTAATATTTGTCTGCAGTTCCTGTCATAATAGCAGTCTTCATTACCTCCTCCTTTAGTCTCATGATACAATCTTTAAGTGAATACCAGGGTCTGTGCTCAGTGGGCCACATAGAATCATTAGTATATCTCTTATTGCATCCCGCAGCAGCTAATGCCAACAGAGTAGTCCTGCTAGCATCATCTCCTCGCTGATGATGTTCCCTAAAAGCTTGCTGAACTAGAGGATCGTCGCTGATACCTATGAATCTCATACAGTCCCTCTTATCTACTAATATTCCACCGGCCCCTTGATCACTGAGCCTTACCATCCAAGATATTAATGGTTCTCCTACTCTTTGGCTGAATCTACTCAAAATATCTGTGACCTCTTGTGGTGAGAAATCTTCCTGAAATTCCCTCGTAACTAAATTGCCACCTCTGGTTTCTGTCCTCCTCCTCTCTACGGGACGAACGCTTGTCTGAGTATTTAACCATCTCCCATTCTCTGTGCAAGGGATGTCCTGAACCCTAGTAGCGTTTTCTGTCTCAGCCCCTAACACTGTCTCATTTTCCCCCCACTCGCTTCCCCTGCCACCATGGCAAGGACAAAGCAGGCGGTCAGGCTTGGTCTGGGCTGAGTTGGGATGCACTCTTGGCTTATTTGGCCTCCTGTTGCTCCTAGCCACATTAATAGAAAAGTTCTCATCTGAGTCAGTGGGTTCTTGAGCAGCAATTTGTTCTCCTGCTATCTGAGATTCCCGTTCTTACTGTGGGGTAGGAGTGCCCCCATCTCTTTCACTTAATCTCAATCTTTCATATACTAGCCGGTAGGCTGATAACACTATCCAGCTTTGCCTAGATAGCGATGCCCCTGACTGAATCCCAACCTCTTGTAAACACCTTTCCAAATCCTTAGGATCTCCTCTCTGTAGCCTTGGTTCCCAGTTTTCACAGGGTCCGGCTTTTTTAGCCAATTCCTTTGCTAAGGAGGAATAAAAAGGATCCTCCCACCCTGGGATATTCATCTCTTCCTCTGAAGTTCTTCTGCTTCTGAACAGAGATCTTATATCTAGCGATCCCATCCTCGTCGCCAAATATATTAGGAAGGCAGAATTTATGATTTCAAAGAGAATCTCATATGTGCCTAAAAGGTCCGGAACCGCAGGATATAAGGAATTCTCTAGGCAGAAGGCAGGAGAACTAAAGCATGTATTTACACTCCACAGTAACAATCCCACAAACCAGCGTCCCCATTTTGATATTTTCATCAAAAGCTTCCAGGCCCAATAAGTCCGCCTCACAAGAGTAACTAGGAGGCCACAGAGAAGCGAGATGGTATAAGGCAAAATCGTATACATGCTTCCCCTCTACGGTAAGAAGATTACCCACTAGCCTCTAGTCAGCTCTGCTACCGGCAGCTCAGCTTCGGCTGTAGGCGTCTCTGGCTCCAACCGGAAAAGGAAAGGAGGATCTTCAAGCTGTCCTCTCCCCTCTTATAGAGTTTTTGACATCATCAAGCGCCGCCTGAACGACCAGGGCCGATTGGTTCTTGACTTGGCCCCTCCCCCAGCGTAGACCACGTTAACACACCTCCCCTCAGCCAGCGCCACGACTCATCACACAGGAAGCTCTGGTCCTGCCCCGGAAGAGCAAGCCCCAGCGTCCAGGGAAGCTCAACGAGGCAAGCTGAGTCATTCAAAGAAAACAAAGTCCATTCTGGCTACAGTACACTGGCAAAGAAGATGGTGATACTCCTCTTTAATAGCATTTCCACTGACAAAATTATATGCTGACATATAGAGCACTGGACAGTGCCAAAGAGTTTGGTGGCAAGAACTTTCTTTTCAAGGTCTTTTGCCTTGTACATTTCATATTTTGTTGAGTGATTTTCTTCCTCTTTAATCAGGTTGGCTAAAGCTCTATCAATGTTGTTAAGTCTCTTCAAAGAATCACTTATTTTTGTTTATCATTTCTATAGTACTTTTGGTTTTCGGTTTACCTGTTTTTCTTCTCATTTTTACTACCTTTCTTTTGTGATTTTTTTAGGTTTGTTAGCTTTCTAATTTTTTTTTTACCTTTATTGAAGTTATTTTCTTTTTCTCAATTTTTTTAAAAATTTTTTTTATTTTTAGTTTACCACACATGGTTCTACATAATTTTGAGTTCCAGATTTTCTCCCCTCCCTCCCCAAGACAGCATGGAAGCTCATATAACCACCATGTATAACTTTGCATTGAATTAATTTATACACTAGTCAAGTTATGGAGAATAATTATGACCAATGGATTGAGTTAGGGGAAAGAAGAGACAGAACAAAAAAAAACCCAAGAACAAAAACAAAAGGGAAGAATAAAGGCGAGCATGTAGTGTGCCTCAATCTGTATTCAAACTTCACAGTTCTTTCTCTTGATGAAGATAGCATTCTCCATTGTGAGTCCCCTGGAGTTGTCGTTGCACCTTGCATTGCTGAGAAGAGCGAAGTCTGTCAGGGTTGGTCCTCACGGAATCCATATATCTGTGGTTGTGTACAATGTTCTCCTGGCTCTGCTCCACTCACTCAGCATTATGTCATGTAGGTTTTTCCAGGTTGTTACGAAGTCTGTATCATCCCCATTTCTTAAGGCACAATAGTATTCCATTACCTTCATATACCACAGCTTGTTCAACCATTCCTCAATTGATGGGCATCCCTTTGATTTCCAATTCTTGGCTACCACAAAGAGAGCCGCTATAAATATCCTTGTACATATGGGTCCCTTTCCCTCTTGTGTGATTTCTTTGGGATACAACCCTAGAAGTGGTATTGCTGGGTCAAAGGGTATGAACATTCCTATGGCCCCTTGGGCATAGTCCCAAATTACTCTCCAAAATGGCTGGATCATCTCACAACTCCACCAGCAATGTAACAATGTTCCAATTTTCCCACATCCTCTCCAGCATTTGTCATCCTCCTGCTTTGTTATTTTAGCCAATCTTACAGGAGAAATGTGGTATCTAAGAGTTGTTTTGATTTGCATTTCTCTAGTCAGTAGTGATTTAGAGCATTTTTTCATATGCCTATAGATGTCTTTAATTTCTTCCTCAGAAAACTGCCTGTTCATATCCTTTGACCATTTCTCAATTGGGGAATGACTTGTATTCCTATATATTTGGCTCAGTTCCCTGTATGTTTTAGAAATGAGGCCTTTATCAGAGATACTAGTTGCAAAGATTTTCTCCCAATTTTCTGCTTCCCTCCTAATTTTTGTTGCATTGGCTTTTTTTGTACAAAAACCTTTCAATTTAACATAATCAAAATTATCCATTTTTGCATTTTGTAATGCTCTCTATCTCTTGTTGTGTCATGAATTCTTTTCTTTTCCATAAATCTGATAAGTAGACTATTCCTTGCTCTCCCAAATTACTTATAGTATCAGCCTTTACTCCTAGATCATGAACCCATTTTGACTTTATGATGATTTATCTAGAGAATCCTAGTGAATCAAGTAAAAAACTACTTGAAATAATAAACAACTTTAGCAAAGTTGCAGGATATAAAATAAATCCACATAAATCCTCAGCATTCCTATACATTACTGACAAAGCCCAACAAGAAGAGATAGAAAGAGAAATTCCATTCAAAGTTACTGTAGACACTATAAAATATTTGGGAGTCTATTTGCCAAGACAAACCCAGGGCCTATATGAACATAACTATGACACACTTTTCACGCGAATAAAGGCAGATCTAAATAAATGGAAAAATATCAGTTGCTCATGGTTAGGCCGAGTTAATATAATAAAAATGACAATTTTACCTAAATTAATCTATCTATTCAGTGCCATACCAATCGAACTACCAAAAACCTATTTTACTGAGCTGGACAAAATAATAACAAAATTCATCTGGAAACACAAGAGGTCTAGAATATCTAGGGTATTAATGAAAAGAAATGCTAGAGAAGGTGGCCTAGCCATACTAGATATTAAACTGTACTACAGAGCAGCAGTCATCAAAACTACCTGGTACTGGCTAAGAAACAGGGGTGTGGTTCAGTGGAATAGGATAGGGACACAAGATGGAGAAGTCGACAACTATAGCAATCTACTCTTTGATAAACCCAAAGAGGCCAGCTTCTGGGCTAAGAATTCACTATTTCACAAAAACTGCTGGGAAAATTGGAAAAGGGTAGGGCAGAAACTGGGCATAGACCAATATCTTACACCATATACCAGAATAAAGTCAAAATGCGTTCATGATCTAGGAGTAAAGGCTGATACTATAAGTAATTTGGGAGAGCAAGGAATAGTTTACTTACCAGATTTATGGAAAAGAAAAGAATTCATGACCCAAAAAGAGATAGAGAGCATAGCTTTCTAATTTTAAAATGCATTTGTATGTTTGTTGCAAATGTATATTTGCTCATCAATACTTTCCTTTTCTAATTTTGTTAATTTATCTTTGTAAGAATATAATCCCCCTCCATAAAGACTGCTTTAGCTACATCCCAGAAATTTTAATGTCACTTCACCATTATAATTTTCTTTCACAGAATTATTAATTTCTATGATTTGTTCTCTGACCCATTCATTATTTGGGATTTCATGGTTAAGTCTCCATCTGGATCCAGGTCTTTTGTTTTTTCTCTCTGAACTAGTTACTATTTTTATTGCATTATGGTCTGTAAAGGATGTGTTGAATGTCACTGCCTTTTTACATTTATCTGTATCTCAGTGTCCTAACACATTGTAAATTTTAAAAAAATAACATGTGGTGCTGAGAATATGTATATTTTTAGAAGTCCCATTTAGAAGATGCCATATTTTTCTGAAAATATATAAAATGCTATATTGTATTTTTTGTTTGTTTTTTTGTTAAATTTGTACAAAACTGAGAGGACAGTAGAGTCTTTTATTACTTTTGTATTTCTGTCTACATTTTCTTATAATTCAGTTAATTTTTCCTTCAAGAATTTAGAAGTGAAGGATTTGTGGCACATAAACTTTATATTGATATTGGTTTGTTGTCTAGGATTCTTTTTATTATGATGTTTTCTCGTTTGCTTCTGTTTTGTTGTGAATTTTTTTTTTTTGCAAAAACAACTTTTTATTTTTTTTTTGAACATCTGCTTTTAAAACTTTTAGTTCCAAATTCTCTTCCCTCTTCCCTCCCCACCCACCCTCCCTAAGAAGGCAAGCAATTCAACATAGGCCACACACATATCATTATGCAAAACCCTTCCACAATACTCATGTTGTGAAAAACTAACTATATTTTGCTCCCTCCTATCCTGTGCCCCTTTATTCAATTTTCTCCCTTGACCCTATCCCTTTTTGAAAATGTTTGCTTTTGATTACCTCCTCCTCCTATCTGCCCTCCCTTCTATCATCCCCCCTTTTTTATCTCCTTCCTCCTTCTTTCCTGTGGGGTAAGATACCCAGTTGAGTGTGTATGTATTTCCCTCCTCAAGTCAAATCTGATGAGAGCAAGATTCACTCATTCCCCCTCACCTGCCCCACCTTCCCTTCCAACAGAACTGCTTTTTCTTGCCACTTTTATGTGAGATAATTTACCCCATTCTATCTCTCCCTTTCTCCCTCTCTCAATATATTCCTCTCTCATCCCTTAATGTGATTTATTTTTTTAGATATCATCCCTTCATATTCAACTCACCCTGTGCCTTCCCTCCCTCCCTCCCTCTCTCTCTCTCTCTCCCTCTCCACCGCCCCCAGGGTGGTGGCCAACTGTCAACTCCTTTCACTCTGTCCCAACAATTTTTTCCCCCTAACTTGCTCTGCTGTCTTTGGCATTTGTGGGTTGAGAAGTCTGGTAACTGCCACAGCTCACTGATTTAGGGTGCTACGCCTGTTCTACCTGGCTCCTGGTCTGGTTGGTCCTGGCGCAGCTCACGCTGGACTCTGCTCTGCTCCCCTCCCAGCTCTGTGCAATAGACCTTACCCAGCGACCATCCAGGCTGTCCTGGGCTAGAGCCCTGCTTCCCTATGCTATTTCGTGGGTTCTGCAGTTCTAGAATTTGTTCAGAGTCATTTTTTGTAGGTGTTTGGAGGGACCTGGGGGAGAGCTTTAGGCAAGTCCCTGCTTTCCAGCTGCCATGTTGGCTCTGCCCTCCTTTGTTGTGAATTTTTGTTTCTCTTTTTGGATTCACCTGATATATACTAAATTTTGTTTTATTTTATGAGACATGACCAAAAAAATAGGGGACAAATAAGTTCTATAAGACAACAACATTGAAACCGTTTAGAAGAGAAAATTCAAAATACACCTTAAAATCTTTAATTCCATGAAAAATAAAGACTGAAGAAGAAAAAAAATAAGTATAGGGACTATGACTTAAAGAATAAAAGACTAGAATAGGAAAAACAGTAAAGAGAATTCATGAAAAGCATAAAGGAATGAAATCCTTTTTAGAAAAACATGCAGAAAAACTTGAACAAAATGAGTTGAAAGGAAGGTGAGAAAGGAAGATTTAACTAATTCAGAAAAAAATCTTAAAGATAAATGGACAAAAAAAAAAAAACAACCCTCATAACTTTGAATGTCAAGGGCTTAAACAATCCAATAAACAAAAAAGCTACATATTCCATAAGAAAACAAAACCCCATAATCTCTTGTAAAACAATATAAGGATCATTGTCTCCCAGAACATGACAAATCAAAAAGCCTGAACATAGTAATAAAGAAAATAATAATATAATACTGCTTAGAATTTATTAATACAAAAAACAAAGCAGCGATTTGAATAATTCATATGTCACCTCCAGGAAAGGGGGAGGGAAGAAAACAAACTATTCTTAAAACTCATATAGACTATATATATATATATATATATATATACACACATACGTCTATATAGACATATAAAAGTTAAATTTAACAATTTCAATGACAATCAATAAATTCTATTAGTGGCCAGGAAAAAGACCTTTAAATATAAAGGAAAGGACATCAAACAATACAAAATTATTCCAAAGTGACAAGAAACCATATGAGGGAATGCAATAGAATATACTGAAAAGCAAAGATGTTCAAATTGTAACACAAAATGACATGCCCTGAAAACTTGAGCCTAGTCATTCACAAGAAAAGATGGGCATTAAACAATGGAGAAGAATTTGAAATGTTCTTTTTCCTTTTTAAAGACATAAACAGAATAGTGGACTTTCACACTGCCCTACCCCAATACATAAATGTTAGTTGTTTATATACAATATTGCTGTTACTATGTAGATTATTCTCTTAGTTCTTCTCCTTTCACACTTTTCATTAATTTCTTGTAAGTCTTACCAGGTTTTGCTGAAAGTAATCCTATAAAGCATCCTGTTATAAATATTTATAGCTGTACTTTCTGTTGTAGAAAAGAATTGGAAACGAAGTTCATGCCTATTCATTAAGGAATGGCTAAACAAATTGTGGTACATGTGTAATGGTCTATTTCTGTGCTATAAGAAACTACAAATATGATGACTTCAGAGAAGCATGGACAGATTCATACCAGCTGATTCAGAGTAAAACAAGATATGTGTGTGTATGTGTACGTACATATATACATATATGTATATGCACACATATATATTATGCACATATGCATATTGATTACAATAATGTAAAGAACAATCACAAAATAATCAAAAGTGAAAGTTTAAAAATTATAAATAACAAATTTGGCTCTAAAGAAGAGATATGACAAGACACCCTGACATTATGTATTTGTGGGAAGTGCAGAGATCCACAGGTTTGATAGACTATACACATTTTTGGATTTTTTCAACAGACTTGCTGGTTTTCTTTCTTTTTCTTTAAAAATATTATTTGTTATATTGGATGACTCTCCAGGAGTAGTTGGAGGAATTATAGTTATGTTTTTTAAAAAATCAATAAAATTTACTTTTTAAAAAGTTGTTTCTGTGCATCCTGTCACTTTAGTCTGTAAAGTCATTTTAATGTTGTTCCTTTTTCTTTCTCTTCTGCCAGATTTTCTACCAGCAATATTTTTTTTTACAAAATCTGTTAATTTCTCTTTCGCTTTTAGGGAACTTTTTATTTCAAATTGATTTTTTTTCTATTCTGTTAAATCAGTTTTAAAATTCTCCACCAAAAACTGTAAGTTCTATCTGATATTTATTCATATTTTTTTCTTTTGTGTATTTCATTTCTATTTAAAATTATTTTGGAGCTATTGGCTGTTGTTCCACTATCTCTTGGGAGTTTAAAAAATTCTGGATTTTTTCAGGCATTGCTTCACTGTCCTTTAATTTTTTTTTAAAGAGCTTTGCATTCTTTTTGAGGATTTAATTAACACCAATCCTTTCTTCTTGTTTTGCTATCTTCTTTTTTGATTTGTAATCTAGCTTTTGAGGATTTGAAATGATTGATTTTTCAGTCTTTTGTGGGATATTTTCTCATCATTCATTTCCTATTCCTTCCCTTTTGCTGATGGGTCCACCCCCATTTGGATCTTGTAGGCTGGCCCATTCTTCTTTCATTTGGGCATATAATGTTTGCTGACCTGGATCCCTTTTCTGAATATCAGCTGGGGGGGGACAGGACTGGCCCCAGTTAGGTTTCAGTCTCTTTTTCTTCAGGCCTGGTGTGATCACCCATGATTGTACTCCTACTCCCACCTCAATCCTTTATTTAGTTCTCCTCCTTTCTCATGACTAGACTGAATAAATCTTTACTGTGTTTTGGAGGTTGGGGATTTTGGTTGAGAACAAACCCCCAAACCTGAAATAGTTGTATAAAGGATTTTGTGAGGTCATTTGGCAAAGGAGAGAGCTGAGGAAATGTGAGGTTCCCTCCTCTAGTGTTTGTGAGGTTATGTTATATAGAATTAAGACAAGGGCATGAGGATATTTCAGTTTGTAGTTTCCAGAGAAGAGCAGTTTTGGATGTATATCAATGGGTAAGTATAAATGTTCAATGTAATTTGGGGAATCCAAAACACAAGGTTTAGATGGTTCCAAAACAAGATCTGAGCAAACCCCAAATAAGCACTGGCTGGGATCTACGCATTCCATACAGCCAGTCAGCTTTCCTAGAAGTCTCTGAGATCAATCTGACCTCCATGGTAAGCTTTTGGGTTAGACAATTTCTAGCCACATAAAGCTAAGTTCAAACAATATTACTAATTAATAAGGTTTTCTAAATAATTTAATAAATATTTTTCCCAAAGTGGATGGTGTTTTGGACAGTCTTTTGGGGGGTTCATAGCCAGGCGTTAGCCCCATTCATAAAGCAGAATATTTTTAGCTCCTCTCCCCCTGTTCCTCATTTATCTGAGCAGAGTCATTGTCTGTTGCTTGTGTAGGGTGGGGCAAAATTGTGCTCCCAAAGTCTCTGTGGTGGAGAGGATAACTCAATGGACCCCAGGCTTGTAAGTCAGCTTGCGTCCTTGACATTGAAACATGGAGGCTGATGGGGAATGTGGTTCTAAATGAGGGCTTTGAGGATTAGAATTCTCAGGTCTTAATACATAAGGATTTTACCTTCTTGGGGGTTCTCCTTTTTAAATGGATTTATGTGTAATTACTCTACATGTAGCATACAATTTCTTTCTTTCTTTCTTTTTGGTGGGTGGAGAACTAGAGAGTTAAAGGGGTCTGGAGAAAGTGACTAATCACCCATCATCCTCCCGGTTGTTTGGTCCCACATGGAATTGTGGTGGTAAAAAACCTGATAAATGGTTCAGAAAGATGCAATTATCATGCATTTGTTTTTAGAAACACTAAGTCATATATTATCATTTATGAACCATTCTTGAGTCTGATGAGTATCATTTTGGAAAGGCAGCAATCTCCCTGTGGGACTAGGAATTGTATTCTTTTTTTTTCTTTTTTTCCTGGAATGGAACATCAACAGCAGAGATTCAAAAGTCTGGCAGTGGCAAGAAAAAAAAAACAAAATAATGAAAGATCCACAATCATTAACATAGTGAACAAATAATTACAGTCCTAAAATAGACCCTGGAGAGATAACAGATGTTACTAGCAATTGAGAAGGAAACTGCCTGGGTATATATGTGAAAGGGAATATATCTTTGCCAATGCTACCCTTTGGCAGAAGAAAGGAAAATGAAAGCTTGCAATGCAGCAGTCTGAAAATTGGTGTTTTGAGTTTTTTAAAAAAAAGCATGTGTGGGGAAATAGGTTGGGGGAAAAACCCTCTTTTCCTTTGTTCTTCACTTTATTTAAAAAAGAGAACATCCTGTTTGGAAGCGAAAGGTTGACTACCCAGCTCAAAGGCACCACCAGTTTTCAAAGGCTCTTCCATATAGATTGGGTTTGGTTTTGTTTTCTCCAGGAAAATTACCCCAGGTGAATCTAACCAAATGTTTCTTTGATGACAGTAACCTGTCAGAGAAATTGACCAGCTTACCTAAGAAGCAAAGACACTTTGGGGTAGGAATTGAGGTGGGGACAAGGAAGGTGTGTTCTGATTCTAATCTAGAGATAGCCATAATGTAACTGACAGAGTTGACCTTGAATAAGGAAGTCCCACCTCCAACAACACTGCTTGTGTGACCCTTGGCAAGGAACATAACCTTTTAGTGCCCCAGGCACTAAGACTAAGACTAAATTGCCAAGCAGGAGCCAATTTGGGTTAGTGAAAGGAGTTTCTTCCCAAGGATTTCCTAATGTGCATGAACCCACCCAGCTAGTTCTTCCCTACCCCCTCAAAAAAAAAAAAAAAAACAAGAACAAAAACATAAGAAAACAATCCTAGCCTAATTTAGTTAATTCTAATAAGCTTTGCGGTTATACGCTCCGATGCCTCACTTTCATTTGGTTACATACTACACATGTTATTGTGTGGATTTAACCATCATTTTCCTGCATTTTGACTACAGCCAGGGATTTGTTTTTTAGAACTGGCTGATGTTTGACTCTATGGAAATGCAGTGCCTTAAGGTTCTTTTTTTTTCCTGTGTAATTACAAATTTGAATTTGTTCATATTACAAAAGCTCAGCCTCCTTTGATGTTTTTCTTTGCAGCATTTCATACAGTTGGTCACACCTATTTAATATTGTCACCTCTTGACTTCTGTGATACCATATTTTCCTGGTTTTCTTCCTTCTTTGACTTTTTTTTTAAACTTAACATATGCTTATTAATTGTCTTGAGCAATTCATCACTGATATGCATATCAAAATGTATGCCTAAGCTTTTAAAATTTATTTTATTAAAAAAAGATGATTGCACATGTAACTGCAAGTCTATTGTGTACAACTTGTTATTCCTTTTAAATATATAATAAAAAATATGATGTAACTTTCTTTTTCTCCTCTTTTTTTGCCTCCTCCCACCCTCCGCCCCCAGAGAAGGCTACATAAATGTGTGTGTATATACACACCTATGTAAAATCATTCCATATATACTGCTATTTATCAGTTCTTTCTCTGGATGTGGATAGTATCTTCTTTTATAGTCTTTTGTAGTTAATTTGGGTATTTATTATAGCCAAAATGACTTAATTGTGCTCAAAGTTGTTCTTAAGACAATTTTGCTGTTCTTTCTATCTCTTTCTTTGTCTCCTCTTTCCCTTCCCGACTCTTGAAAATAATGCCCAAGGGAGTGTGGCCCATTCTCTTCTTTTCACTCTCTTTTGAAAATCTAATTCACTCCTAGAGCTTCAAATATCACCTCTCTGAAGATCATTCATGTGTATATATAAAGTTCTCTCTTGTGCTTCAGATTCATATTTCGACTAATTTAAAAATCATCCACTACAAACATTTATTAAGCACTTACTATGTGCCAGTCACTACCATGGTGAATTCTGGGGATACAAAGCAAGACAAAGTCAAGGTCCCTTCCTTCAAGGAGCTCACATTCTAATGGAGAAGGCAACAATGTAAGCAGCTACGCACTCATGAGATATATACAATGAGTAAATGAGAGGCAATCTCAGGGAGAAGGCACTAGCAGTGGGAGAGACAAGGAAGAGCTTATAACAGAAAGTGGGATTTGAATTGAGCCTTGAAGGAAGTCAGGAGATGGAGTTGAGGATGGAGAGCATGGGAAACATGACAGGTTCACTCTTGATCTGGTCAGACAGGAAGACAGCTTTGGAAAGGTTAATAATCTTTATTCTAGTCTAGTCTTCTCACAAGAGGGTTGCTAATAATGGGAGCACCAACTCCTACAGCACTCCCTAATCACCCTTCTCTCAGGGGCCGGAAAGAAGGGGGTGCAACTACCCCTCCATCTTGATGAGTTCAATCAAAACAGGTACAGCTTGTGTACTCCCCTAAATCCCCTCAAGCTTCAGTTGGGGCAAATTGAGGCGAGCACAGATTCCCCCCCAAGCCTCGATGGGGGCCAATCAAAGCATTCCAGCTCGTGCATTCAACCCTAAGGGTTCCCCACTCACTAACCAGGGCCCATCTGCTTTATAGGGCAATAGACAAAGAAGGCATATTGCTAGCAATAGCCTCACAACTTTATATCATCTCATCCCTGTATGTCACTGTGCAGTTGCGATGGATGTTTACAGTTTCAGCACACATGTTTATATTATTTATCATTATATAATGCTGCACAAGCATGGTGGAGATGTTCACAAGTCATGAGCCTGGGAAATAGAGATTGCTATGGCCATGGATCCTGGGAAAATAAACTCTAAGAAAGAATAGCAAAAATCTGCCTTACACATGCTAAAATCTACCTTACTTACGCATGGGTAGTGAAGACACTAAGTTGGGTGCTGAAGTGTAATATGATAAAAAAGAACAAATAGACCATTGTCAATGGGTAACTAACTGAGTGCATGGAGGGGAGCAAAGTCTAAGAAGACTGGAAAGGTAGGAAGGGGTCAGATTGTGAAGGACTTTAAAAGCCAAACAGAATTTTGTATGCAATCCTTGAGGTAATAGGGAGTCATTGGAGTTGAGTTGGGAGTGGTGGTGGTGTGTGACATAGTCAGACCTGAACTTCAGGAAGATGACTTTTATAGCTAGGTGGAGGATGTTCTGAAAAGGAGGAGAGAAATGAGGCAGGGAGCAAGCCAGCAAATCATTGCAATAGTCCAGGCTTCGGGTGATGAGGAACTGACTCTCATAGTGCAAGATGCATGAATGGAGAGAGGGGGATGTATTAGAATGACAAGACTAGGTGACAGATTAGATATGGAGTATGGGTGGGGGTAAGCATGAGTGAGCTGTGAGACTGGGTGACTAGAAGGATGGTGTGCCCCATACAGTAACAGAGAAGTTCAGAAAGGAAGGTTTAGGGAGAGATAACGATTTCTTTTTCTGAAATGTTGAATTTGAGATGTCTATGGGACATTCAGTTCAAGATGTTCAATAGGGAATTTAGCAAACATTTTTTAAATGCCTTCTCTGGACAAGACATTTCCAATTACCAATTGCTATCCTCCTAGTGCCTAGTGAAGTGCTTTGCATATTTGTTGTTGTTCAGTCACTTCATTTGTCTCTGACTATTTCTGTCCCCTAGGCAAAGATATTGGAGCGATTTGCCATTTCCTTCTCCCGCCCATTTTACAGATGAGGAAATAGAGGCAAACAGGATTAAGTGACTTGCCCAGGGTCACACTGCTAGTGTCTGAGACTGGATTTGACCTCAGGAAGATGAGTCTTCCTGACCCCATGCCTGGCACTCTATCCACTGCAACACTTAGCTGCCCTGCTTTGCAGATATCATATGCTTAATATAGGTGGCTGGGTTTTTTAAATGAATGAAAAAATGGGTTCAGCCTTTAGGAAGCTGGGAGTTCAGAGATGACCTTAGGATGAGATGAGGTATAGGACCAAGTAGAAGTACATGCTACCCACATTTAAATAATGTATTAATGTAAAAGAAACCTCCCTGTCATAACCATAATATTTCTAAATTCTAAAGTACTTACATCATTCCTTTGAGAAATGATCATTCTATGGCCTACATAGATTTCTGGTAGGTTCTACTGAGGATTCAGCTGAAAAAAAAAAAACCTCTTCATTTTAAGTTTGCTTTATGAATGAGTAGATACTAACATCTAAAAACTGGATCAGAGGCCAAGAGAAAGTTAAACATGAAGAGCAGATATTAAGAACGCTATTCGGGAAAATTATAGCCAAGATAGAGATTTTGTGTGACCATAGATTTAGAGTCCAAAGGCATGGACGGAGCCATCTAGTCCAAGATCCTCATTTTCAGAGGAGCAAACAGAAATCCCAGAGAGAGAGGAAGTGATTTATCCAAAGCCACAAAGGTAATGAGGGACAGAGCTGGGAAACAAACATGGGTCCCATGACTGTTCTTTCTGATGGACTGTTTCATGTGAATTTGCCCCAGCTGTAGAACAGTGTGTCAAATCACTTTGAAAGTTTAAACAAAAGAAAACAAAGAACAACTTTTGAATGGTTTATAAAGAAAAATAATAGATTTCATTTCAGCAATCACAAAAGCATTGATTGCAATAAGTTGGGCACTACAATGTGCCTTGAATTAGGCTGCTTTCCAAAAAAAATTCCAGCTAGAGGTTCACCCCATCAAGTCAACCTTAAACATAACACAAAATGCATTTTTCTTGGTAAGGGGCCCAAGGATGTTATAGAAGGACCAGAAAATAAAATTTCTTTGCCAAATGATTACTAATTTAATTCCTTTTGTTCTACAGTGTTCCAGTGATATATTTGATTCAAAGAATAATGGAATGTCAGAGCTGAGAGGAACCTTAGAAGGAACCTATTCCAACCCACTCTTAGCTGAGAACTTCCCTTGATATAAAAACTGAGGTTATTTGCTGAGTGTTCCCTCTTCTCCTCTCCTCATCTCACTATCCAGATACTTTCCCCTACTATCCTTTCTTCATTCCTATCTTATATGAAAAGATGGCCTTTCTGGTGAAGATAAATCCCTCTACAAGCACAGGTGATCCCTTTCTAGTTTGTCTTCTCTACCAGATTGCCCTTTCTATTATTCCCAGTCTTTCACTTATTTTCAATTTTTCACTATCTACTGCCTATAAACATGCCCATGCCTCACAAGCACAGGTGATCCCTTTCTAGTTTGTCTTCTCTACCGGATTGCCCTTTCTATTATTCCCAGTCTTTCACTTATTTTCAATTTTTCACTATCTACTGCCTATAAACATGCCCATGCCTCCTTCATTTTCAGAAGTCCCTTCCTTGATTTGTTCATCTCTGCTAATTGCCATCCTGCATCGCTCTGCCCTTCCATGGCTCAGCAACTTGAGCAGGCTGTCTCCAAAAGGTGCCTCAGCTCCCTTCCCTCTCCCTCTCCTCTTAACTCTCTGCAGTCTGACTTCTGACTTTATGATTTAACAGAAACTGCTCTCTCCAAGGATATTAATGATTAATTTCCAAATCAAATGAGCTTTTCTCAATCTTCTGCCGCTTTTGACACCAACCATTCACTTTCTTCTCCTTAATGCTCTCTTTTCTCTAGGGTTTCTTGTCACTGCTCTGTCCTGGTTCTCTCCTACCTCAATCTTCCTTGCTGGATCATCATGCAGGTCTCACCTATTAACAGTGGGTGTCTCCCAGTGCTCTGTTCTGGGCCCTCTTCTCTTCTATACTATTTTACATGATGATCTCATTACTTACCATTGTTTCAATTAGCTTCTGTATGTATATAATTATCAGATCTATTTATCCAGCCTTAACTTCTAGACCTGTATCTTCAATTGCCTAGTAGACATCTTGAACAGGATATTCTGTATCCATCTTAAATTCAATGTGTTCAAAACAGAACTCATTATCTTTTCCTCCAAACCCTTCCTACTTCCTAAATTCCATGTTATTGTGATATAATAATCTTCCCAGTCACTCAGACTCATAACCTAGGTGTTAGCTTCTACTCTTTACTCAACATTCACCGCCCCCATTTCTAATTCATTGCCAAGTCCTGTCAATTCTAACTTCATAACATCTCTCGAATACACCCCCTTCTCTTCTCTGGCATTGCCACCACCCTTGTCCCTACCCTCATCACCTCACCTATCAGATATTGCAATAGTCTTCTGGTTGGTCTCCTTGCCTCAATCCTCTCCTTACTCCAGTCCATCCTTCATTCAGCTGTCAGATTTATCTTCCTAAAGAGCAGGTAAGACCATATCACCTCCCTCCCTTCCCCAATTCAGTAAACTCCACTTGCTCCCTATTACCTCCAGGATCAAATAAACTCTTGTTTTGCTTTTAAGCACTTTGTAACCTGTCCCCTACCTTTCTGGTCTTCTTATACCTTATGGCTACCCATCCCTCATATATTTTGTTCTGTGATATTGGCCTCTTTGTTCTTCATCAAACTCTATATTCTGACTCCAGGAAGTTCGCATACATAGGTACCAGGCCATCAGGTGAAAGTCCCAAACATCAACTGGACTTCTATTTAATTGTGGCCCAGATCCATGGATATTACGTATAATCTTTGACATATAAAAAGTTTGAGAGACATAATTTCTGGGTAATTAATCACTTTTTTAATTATGACTAGCAAGTACGTAATAAAAAGATGGTCATTTGGCCATCTCTCATGATGGATCACGGTGGCTTCTTGTTGTTTATATGCCCTTTGAAGAATGGGTGTTCCCAACAGGCAAAAATCAACTCTGATTAGTTAATAATTAATGAGAAGAATGAATATTACAATAAGAGGTGGACCTATTCTAATGAGGGGCTGGAGGATGTGATTTCGATTACCTCCCAAACCACCCTAGCTGGCAATCTAGAGAAAGGATCTCCCCCTTTACCCCCCCAAGCCTGAGTAGAACACAATGGGCCAGAATTCACTTAGTGAAAGTTTTTCTAGTTGAGTGGGGCAACAACTCCACCTGGACAAGGTGGTCTAGGAGGTGGGGTAAATTTTTGAGCAAGGTTAGAGATCTCTCTGAAAGACTGGACTTTGAGTGAAGAAATAGGAGAAGAAAAAAAAAACCTGAATCTCCCCAATAATTCATTAGTTGATAATTATTTCTCTCAAATCTTCACTCTTTTCTTAGGTATCACCATAGCTTTGATGTCATATGGCCTTTAAAACAGAATATCTGCTTACAGATTAATCTTCCCTGGCTGATAGCATATGCTGAATTCCTTTTTGGCTAATGCTGTTACCTCTTGCTGGCCATTGACACTTGTCAATATATGTCAATGGATTGTTGTCAGTCCATAGTTGTAGCTTTCCTTGCTACACACAATCTTTGAACTTTTTAGTGATAGCCCACTCCTAAACCCAAGAACTCCATCTGTGTACGGGTAACAGATCTTGCTATTACTAAGCCTCTGCTGACAAATGAAACTGGCTTCTGGTGGCCATCACTTTATTAGAACAAGACTGTTTCCAAGCCCACCAAGCTAGGATTTGTATACAGGACAAAAGTATGCTTGGACCTGCATAGACCAACACTGGTACATGTTTGAAGCAGTTGACTACATCTTTAAAAGCTTGTTTACAGCTATCTGTCTTCAAAAGATATGAATTTTAAAACAATTTTGCATTTCTTGCCATTATGCTTCTGGGTCTCCTCAGTCATCTGTGCAGGAGTGAGGTCATTCAGCTAACAGCAATAGCAACGTAACTTTTAACAAAATTATGATGACTCCCCAATCCTGGAAAAGTCCTTAGATTGCAGAGGCTTTATGGATATGGCCAAGTTAGGAGCCTTTTCAAAAATGATCATAATAAGACACTATCTACTGAAAGCACTATTATGAGAAATATGCTTTTAAAACATTAATTAATTGATTAAATTGGTGTGCTGAAAAAAGATAAAGTGTCCTGCTGTTACGCATTTATTGTGGGTATTATGAGATAAAAACAAATTGTCTATGAGGGAATTTGGGAAATTCCATTAATTGGAATTCAACTAACATCTGTTAAATATCTACTTAATCCTGTGGAGTGGAGGTGACCCTGAGTGTTGCAGGTGCATGAAGCTGTAGGGGTTAATAGCAAAAGAGGAAGACCTGTGCACCCCAGACAGGAAGGTACCACAGCTGCCAGTTCTAGTAAAGAGCATCGGGATGTAGCCTCAGGACAGATTAGTGTTGGTTGTTGTATTAGCAATTTAGATTTGAAGATCTTTCCCACCCATTAATAGGCCATGTGACCTGCTTATGTCACAAGAAGCCTAAGTCACATGTGGTGAGAGGAGCTTACTGAGAGGAAAAGGAAGGTATGTCACAGAAAATGCTGAGAGAGAGAGCCTTTATGGTTGTTAATGGCTGTTGTGACTGTTAGAGCTGAGGTAACGAATGTCGACCTCTGATAGCTGAACAGACTGTGACACCTGTACTGTGAGTTTGTTTTTGGGAAGACCCCAGCAGGGGGTTGGAGAGGTTTTGGGATGGTGAGGCTCCATGTTGTGATATTATGTATTGAATGCTTCACTGCTGTGATGGATTGAGTAGATGGCTTATGGAATATGGTTCTCTGGTGTCTGAATAAATGGTTTACTTCTTCTACCTTCTATGTGGAGAGTCTCCTATACTTTACGATACAGAACTACATGGGCATTTTGACAATTATCATCTACATTGTTATTATTGCCTTACTGATACAGTTGTTTTGTTAGAAAATGGCAAGGTACATGAACTATGAGAGGTTATTTAGTTTGAAAGAAGTAGGGAGACAGTTTTGATCGTGGGAGCTTAGAAAGAGAAAAGAGATAAAGACCCAGACCCAGATCAAGTAAAGAGAGAAATCAGTGTGAGGACCTCTGGTTAGGAAGGCGATATGGAAATTCCTAGATGAGCTCAGCTCTTCCAACAAACACTTTCAACAAATCTATAAAAATTCACCACATGAAATAACTAGCTGCAAAAACTGACCTTCCCAGTCAATCCAGGACAGCATAAGAAGGTGGCCAGAAACCTGAGGCACTCTGAGCAGGGACATACAGTGGTACCTGAAACTAGCCCAATCTCCAATAAATGGGGCTCTGGCCTGTTGGAACTGAAGTAAGAGCCAGAGCCAGCTCCTAGTAGGTCACTGTGTAGCAACTGGGGTCAGGGAGTTTGTGTACACCTTGAATCCCTCCAATAACTTTAAAATCAACACTATTGTCAGAGTAACAGCAGGAGGGAGGGCCAGCTCCCATAGGAAGATTGCCAAGGAGGGAGATCTGGGAAGTCTTTGGGGACTCTAGAAGTCTTGAGACCACTGCAATCTGTGACTTTCTGTCAGAGCCACAGCAAGGGAATGAGTCAACTCCCTACGGGTGATTGCTCAAGAAGAGGCAGACAGATGCAATGTAGAGGCCTGGACCTGCCCTGATCCATTAGAAGATGGAGGCAGAAGCCACGAATTGCAGCAGAAATGGAACATGGCTTCACTTCATCTGTGATAAGGCAGAAGCAGTGTGCAGACACACAGAGGGATGAGTGCTGCTGGGACAGGTACAGTCTAGCTACTCCATCTGAGAGTGTGGTCTGGGATGAGACCGGTCCATGGCAAGAAGCAGCTTGGCTTTTTCTGTTTCATAAAGAGATTTCATTAGTTCTTGGCTGTAATAGGTATTTTCTCTCTAAAAGGAGATTTCTTGTCCCAGGAGCTAAGCTCACAAAACATAAAATAGCTGCACAGGTCCTAAAGATTTCAAATTTATTTTTTAACCTTTTAACTTCTTACTCACTAAGGCTAGAATCTCTGCCTCCAACTGCTAATGACTTAGGGTTAGAAAATCCTGCCTTCTTTCCCATTTTGTCTTCCCTACACAGGAAGGCCCTTAAAGGGTACAGATATATCCTTTGCTTGAAGAAGGGGGTAAGCAGAACAGATCAGAGGCTGAATAAAAGTAATAAAATTAACTTTTGATGTCTATAAGGTCTTTCGATATCTAAACTCCCGAGTAAATCAGTAATATGGCCTTGAAGTGTTGAAATCCAAGGCCTGCAAGTTACCAGTTGCCAGGATGTGGGATTTTTTTTAACATCTAGAATACCCAAAGTAAAAAAAGTTAAATATTTCTTCTTCAAACAGAATAAGGAAAACTGTAACTGGGTTAAGTAGTGATAGTTGAAGTTTAGTTAGTAAATACATGATAGTTTGGGGGAAAAAATTATTCCACTGATGTAGAAAAGGGGAGATGGTTAAAGGATACAGTGTAGATGTAAAAGAAATTCATTGAACAAAGACAAGTTCAGAAATTGGAAGCAAGGGAAGGTAGGATAAATACAAATGTGTGTTCCGTAATCCTACAAGAATAGTGTCAGTAAGGCTAAAGTTTAGGATGAGCTGAGGCTGGCAAGGAATGGTAAGTATAATAAAACAGGATTCTTAAGGTAGAGTGTGTATGTGTGGGTGGTGGTGGTGGATGTGTGTGTGGTGGAGGCTAGGAGAGATGATCAACAAAGACGGGTTATGACAGCTTTCCAGTAACAGAATACTGATCGAGTATGATGGAGAGAAGACAGAACCACTCAATTCTTGTTTTGCTTCTCTTTTTTCCTTTCAAAGAGCTTAATCTTTGGACCACAAAGGACAGATGAAAAATGGCCAGTGGGAAGTGGAGACTCAAAGGGTATAGGGAGAAAGGGAGGACCTAGCTATCCTTGAGGAGCAGAGGTGCCACTAGACTAGAAAAAGGAAAATGTTGCTCTGATTTTTAAAAAGGTAAGAGAATGGAATATGAGAATTATATTCATATATATTCAATTCCTAGAACAATTTCAGAACATTTAAAGGGGTGGTTCATGAACATCTAGAAAAAGAAGTACTGATCGGCCAAGCAAGGGTTGGTCAAGAACAGGTCATGTCAATCTAAGCTTTCCTCCTTTTGTGAAAGGGCTCCTGGAATAGAGGAATCCTGTAGTTTCAGTTTATCTAGACTTTTGAAAAGCACTAGCAAAGTCTTTCCCACCATTCTTGTGGAAAAGCTGGGGAAATTTGAGCTAAACGAGAGCACTGTTAAGTAGATTTAGAACTGAGTGAAGGGCCAGCCCCAAAGGGTAGATGGTCCTTGTTTAATGTCAACTTGGAGGATAGTCTCTAGTGTATCGGAGGGATCTATCCCAAGTCCTTCACAATTCAATTGTGATTGATAAGAGCAGAAATATCACACTTATCTGATTTGAATATAATAAAGCTGAGATAGGTAATATACCAGATGACAGAATAAAAATCCAAAAAGTTCTCTATACGCTAGACCATTGGATTGAATTTAATAGGATAAATCTGAATAGGAGTAAATGTGAAAATTTACACTTGGGTTTGAAAAGAATTTCACAAATTCAAGATGGCGGTAGAAGGAGAGCCAGGGATTGCAAACTTAGTGACAATATATCATGGCAGATTAAAAAAGTTAATGCAATCCTAGAGTACATTAGTGTCTTGCATTTTTCCTAAATATTTAATTTTTGATATCTATTTTTTAAAATCCACTTTATTTCCAAGTATATTTCCCCATCTCTTTCCCATCTGGCTGTCTCTTATAGCAAAGAATCAACAAGAAAGAAAAAAAAAATTAGCAAAAATAACCAAATCTGAGTCTTCCATTTCTTCAAAGGTAGTTTTTAATATATTACAGCATCAAATCACATTACACAGACAGAACTGGCAAATTTCAAACAGCAAACAAAAGGGGTGTTGCTTTTTAAAATTGTCATTTAGTGTATCACTAGGTCACAGTGCGGTATATCAGGGATACCTTCAGGATATTAAACTGTACTAGGATGAAACTGTGAGACGTTTTGTAGTACCTGAAGAGTCTGGCCTAGTTAGAGTCATATGTGCATCAGAGAGTCTCAGCAGGGCAGGACTCCTGGGTGATGTAGGTGCCCTCTACATAGTGTTTAGGGATCTAGAAGAACCAGTCTTTAGGGTACTCCTGATAGCAGAGCAATGTAGAAAAGGTGAAGAGAGAATTGACCTGGCCTCTTAGGACTTCAATTGGCTCAACAAATCCTTGAGGTTGTATTTAGATTAGGACTTAAAATCTAGATTTTTAAACAACTGGGCATTCACTGCCCATGGCTTCCTTTAGAGACCACAAGAGCGGGAACCAGACAAAGACTCTCAAGTCACCTTAATGTAAACTTGTCCCTTCAATCCCCTAAAAAAATAACAAGACCCAAGAGAAGAGGCTTTTCTAGACACAATCCAAATAAGTTTTTTTTCAAGTTTAATTTTAAATAAATATACAAAGGAGACTAATCTCATATTAATGGTGAAGCCATTGAAGCACACCCCCCTCCCCACTCCGCACCCAAAGAATTTCCTAGCTGTAGAGCCAAAAAGCTATCTCCCTGCTTTATTGTCCAATTCAGTCTTGGTGAAAATAGTTCCATTTTCATATTACTGGTCACCAACGCTTTCTCTCTCCCACCAAACCCCCAACCCCTGCCCAATCAAGGCAGAATTCTATAGAAGTGAGAGTCACAAATTAAGCCCCTAGATAGCTGGTCTCAATCAACTCATCCAAGCCTAAAAACAAAATAATGGGCTTGTCTCTTTTAAAAAATCAACATGGAAAGTGCCCCCAAGGACAACCATTATATTCATATCTTCTAGCCTCTAGCAAGTCTATGCAACTAGTTTATGTGAACTAGTTTCTGGCCTGGTGCCAAGTTCCCTCCCCACTTTTACCCTGATTCACTTGCCAGGGGAACTGAGAAATTCAATATTTCACAGAGTGAAGGAAGTCCCCGGTCAGGAAGAGTTCAATTTTCCTTTTCCATTAATATTATGAAAGTAGTCTCCTTTGTATATTTGTTTAAAGTTATACTTGAAGACAAAAAGCCATTTAGATTCTGTGTCTTCCTTCCTAGGCCTTTCCTCTTGGGCCTTGTTTTGTTTTTTTCTTTTTTAAGGGTTGAGGAAGGAAGCAGTTTTCTACTAAAGAGATTTGAGACTCTTTGTCCCTCTCTGGTTCCCACTGAAACCAGCTGTGCAGAAAGCCATGGGTGACTCTAAAATCCAGAACAGCCTACTGCTGGCTAGTTATTTTGTCTATTTACTATTGGGATCTCTGATATTCCAAGCCCTGGAGACTGACTTTGAGAGAGAACTGAAAACATCAGTGTATGAAATGAAAGCTGCTTTCCTAAGAAAACTTGGTGATCTAACTCCAGAAGATGTTGAACAATTTGTGGAGGTAAGAGGGAGCAATGGGTTTGCAACCCATCCTGGAGAGAGGTAGTAGTAGTAGTGGTAGTAATAATAGTAGAAATAGTGATAGTAGTAGTGATAGTGGTAGTGATAGTGGTAATGGTAGGGGTAGGGGTGGTAGCGGTAGTAGTAGAGGAGTGAAGTGGGAAATTTGAGAGGAAAAAAGAGAAAAACAAACAAGGAAGAAGTTGAAGCCTTGGCTTCCTTATTTGCAAAATGATGGTAGGGGAGGGAGTTGGACTAGATACCTACAAGGTCTCTTCTGCTTTTAAACCTGAAATGGCGACAGAGATAAAATTGGGGGAGAGAGAAGTTGTAGTACAGACTTTCAGGAGTATAGGAACTTGGGTCACTTCTGCCCGGTCTCATCATCTGGGATGAGAGGGAGGGAGGTTTAAGGGTACCATGGAACCCTTAAATTTGCCCCTGTTTAGTTTCTGAGTAGCAATACACTGCTGGACACACTATTTCAACATTGCTATTCCTCTCCTGTAGCCCCTTGCCAGGTGCCCTGGGCATCGCTCTTGAGTCCAATATTCTAGAATGTAAAATTTTTTAGTTGTTTTTAGAAACTCTCTTTGGGTTGTCTGTTTGCTATCTGAATGAAACTGCAATCACCCTTTGCTCTGGTTTGGTTAACCCACAGCACTTGGTTATTACAGGAAGAGGGCAAGGCTCAAATGAAAATCATTCTAATTTCAAGTCACCTTACTGAGAATGCCAGGGGATGAGACAAACAGGAGAGAAGCTGTAAATCTAGGAGATTGGAGAGGAAAGCTAAGGAGAAAAGGTACTAAAAGGTACTAGTAGGTAGAGACGTTTCAGCATGGCCCCTTTTGATAATGGAAAAGGATGATCAAGAGAGAAAGGAATAAGATGGGATTTTAATAGTCAATCGCATTTAATAATGACCAACCAATTTCCTTCTCAGTGTGCATTCATCAACACTCCTCCTCCATCTCCAAGGAATGTTAATATCCTCACGAAAAGGGTGGAGGGAACTGAGCTATAACTGTGACATTGACTGTCACAGGATTAAAATGTATGAATGAAACCATGTGACATAGTTGAAAGAGAGGTGGATTTAGAAGAACTAGGGAAGACCAGCTGTGTGACCTTCAATAAAAAACTTCACCTTTCCAAAGCTGTTTCCTCATCTGTAAAATGGAGATAATGCATATCCTACTCTACCGCAGAGAGCTGTCATAAGAAAAGCATTTTTAAACCTCAGAGTGCTACAGAAATATGAATGATGAGGACAAGTTAGGTTATTTACTACTGTTATCTAACCAATAATGAAAGGAGGACTTGCCACCTTTCCAGACCTAGTCAAATGTGAAATGTTCTTAACAGCCAATTAAATATAGCCATTCTGTAATGCATGTAAATATTAGAGAATCATGTTTTCCTTTACAACCAAGATTTCTAAGACACCTTACAATTTACATTAAACTAGCTTTAACCCTATCCAGTTCAGCCAAAGGAGAGAAGAAAAGATAGAAAACGTGAAAGAGAAAAATATCCTTGAAGGGGAAAAAGGAAAGATTCATTACCATCTCGACTGCTTTCTTAAAATATCTATTTAACACTTATATGCACAGAATACTATAATAGGTCATGTACCAAAGTTGGGCAGAGATATCTCACAGTTGTACAATTAAAGTATAACAGAGAATCTAGGAAATGGGTCATACTATGATCTACTACAGAATGGGCAAGGGCCTTCCTAAGTGGAGAATCTATTTTGTGGGAGATATTCCAGGATTATGCCCCAGGTGGGTTGGAGAGAATGACCATTCACTATCATGATGCTTGTTACACACGTAACATATGAAGTTTCCACTCAACTCTGTAATTCTTTGAGATATATGCATATATATATATACATACATATGTGTAAAAACACATGCACACACATACACAAATATACATGCATACAAAGATACATACATGCACACATATATGGCACACATGTATATATGTATGGATAGAATAACAGGCCTGGAAGTCAGGAAAACCTGAACTCAAATCTGGCCTCAGACACTTACTAGCTGTGTGACCCTGGGCAAGTCACTTAACCCTGTTTGCCTCAATTTCCTCATCTGTAAAATGAGCTGGAAAAGGAAATGGCAAAGCACTCCAGTATCTCTGCCAAGAAAACCCCAAATGGGGTCACAAAGAATGGAACATGACTGAAAAACAAATTAACAATAAAAAAGTTTTTCCACAATATTCAAATTGTTTCTTTCTGACTACTTGCAGTATTTTCTCCTTGACCTGGGAGCTCTGGAATTTGGCGACAATGTTCCTAGGAGTTTTCTTTTTGGGATCTATTTGAGGAGGCGATCGGTGGATTCTTTCAATTTCTATTTTACCCTCTGGCTCTAGAATATCAGGGCAATTCTCCTTGATAATTTCTTGAAAGATGATATCTAGGCTCTTTTTTGATCATGGCTTTCAGGTAGTCCAATAATTTTTAAATTATCTCTCCTGGATCTATTTTCCAGGTCAGTGGTTTTTCTAATGAGATATTTCACATTGTCTTCCACTTTTTCATTCCTTTGGTTCTGTTTTATAATATCTTGATTTCTCATCAAGTCACTAGCTTCCACTTGGTCCAATCTAATTTTTAAGGTAGTATTTTCTTCAGTGGTCTTTTGGACCTCCTTTTCCATTTGGCTAATTGTGCCTTTCAAGGCATTCTTCTCCTCATTGGCTTTTTGGAGCTCTTTTGCCATTTGAGTTAGTCTATTTTTTAAAGTGTTGTTTTCTTCAATATTTTTTTCAGTATTTTTTTGGGTCTCCTTTAGCAAGTCATTGACTTGTTTTTCATGGTTTTCTTGCATCATTCTCATTTCTCATCCCAATTGTTCCTCTACTTCTCTAACTTGCTTTTCCAACTCCTTTTTGAGCTCTTCCCTGGCCTGAGACCAGTTCATGTTTTTCTTGGAGGCTTTTGGTGTAGGCTCTTGCACTTTGTTGACTTCTTCAAGCCATATGTTTTGGTCTTCATTATCACCAAAGAAAGATTCCAAAGTCTGAGACTGAATCTGGGTGCGTTTTCACTGCCTGGCCATGTTCCCAGCCAACTTACTTGACCCTTGAGTTTTTTGTCAGGGGTATGACTTTGTACTTTGTTCCAAGCTTGAGGGGATGTACCATTGATTTCAGAGCTATTTCTATATAGCCAGCTCTTCCACCCCAGCACTCCTCCTTCCTCAAGAACCATTAACCGAGACCTGATGCAAATCTTCAGCAGGCTCTTCACTCCTGCTCTGATCTGCCACTTAATTCCTCCCACCATGTGGGCCTGGGGCTGGAAGTAACTGCAGCTGTAGTTCTGTAGCTGCCCCACCTCCACTGCCCCAACTGTGAACTCCTTCCACTCCCGCAACTTTTCCCACTAACCTTCTCTGTTGTCTTTGGTGTTTGTGGGTTAAGAAGTCTGGTAACTGCCACAGCTCACTGATTCAGGGTGCTAGGGCCTGTCCTGCCCGGCTCCTGGTCTGGTTGGTCCTGCTGCCTCCCAGGGTGAGCTCTGCTCCCCTCCACTCTGTGAGCGATAGACCTCATCCAGTGACCATCCAGGCTGTCCTGGGCTGGATCCCTGCTTCCCTCTCCTATTTTGTGGGTTCTGCAGTTCTAGAATTTGTTCAGAGCCATTTTTTATAGGTTTTTGGAGGGATGTAGTGGGGAGCTCATGCAAGTCCCTGCTTTCCAGCAGCCATCTTCTTTATATTTGATCTTGAAGGTAATAGGGAGTCACTGGAGTTAATTGAATAGGAGGAAGAGGGGGTGACATGATCAGATCTGCACTTTAGGAAGATCCATTTCACAGCTCAGTGAAAGATGGATTGGGGTGGAGAGAAGCAAGGTGACCAACTCTTAGGCTATTGCAATTGTCCACGTGTAAGGTGATAAAGGCCTATTTATTCCAGGATGGTTTCAGTGTCAAAGGAGAGATTTACAACCTTTGGAGGGAATAGGAGTGGTGCTTCCCATTCCCCGATGAACATTCTCACAGTTGCTCATACTCTGCATGCCCCAGTGGTTTTGAATACCTCTAAGTCATCATTCAAATCCCATTCCCCATCAACTCACCGACCAATTTCTTACTCTCATCCCTCTCAACCCTCACATTGCAAAGTCCCAGCCAAACACCATCCAAAATCCTTCATAACCTAGCCCTCTCCTACATTTCCAGTCTTCTTATATCTTATTCCCCATCATGTGCTCTTCGATGCAGTGACAATGGCTTCCTAGTTATTTCACAAGCAAGATGCTCCATCTATTTCTTGGCTCCAGGCATTTTCTCAAGTTATGCCCCATGCCTGAAATGCTCTCCGTTCTCATCTCCACCTTCCCTGGTTTCTTTTAAGTCCCAACTAAAATCCTACCTTCTACAGGAAGCCTTTCCCAACTCCTCTTAATTCTAGTCCCTTCTCTCTCTTAATTATCTCCTATTTGTACTGTAGCTTGTTTGTACATAGTCATTTGCTTGTTATATCCCCCATTAGATGGTCAGTTCCTCGGGACAGGGCGTATCTTTTGCCTCTTTTTGTATCCCCATCACTTAGCAGAGAACCTGGAACTTAGTAGATGCTTAATAAAAGTTTATTGACTGACTGATAGGAGAAATGTGTGAGAGATGGTACAAAGATGAGAACCACAGGACTAGACCACTGACTTAATGTGAAACAGAAGTAAAAGACAAGATAGTGGCAGAAAGCATCTGAGTGATGTGAGATGAGGGACAGCGAAGAAGAAAAAGCTCTCTGAGAGTTTCTTTTAGTCACGTACTTCTGTACCATACAAACTATATAACTTATTAGAGCTTGGCACCTAAATCAGTACTAAGTATGGGAGGTAAGAGAGAATGAGTAGTCAAGAATGACACCTAGCTTGTGAGCTTGGGTAACTGGGTGCTTGATGGGGACCTGGAGATGTGAGACTGGAGATAGGGAGAGAGGTTAGGGATAGACAATAGGATCTGAAAGTCATATGTGTAGAAATGACTATCAAAATCGGGGAGCTGATAAGATCACCAAGTGAAATAATACAGAGGGAGAAGAGAAGGCAGCCCAGGGCGGAGGCTTGGGAGACCCTCACTTTTAGCAGGTGTGACCTAGGTGAATATCCAGCAAAGGAGAAAGAGGAAGAGCAGACAGGTAAGAGGAGAGTCAGGTGAGAGCAATGTCATGAAAACCTAAAGAGAAGAGAGAAACCAGGAGGTCCTAGAAAAAGTCATTAGATTTGATAATTAAGAGGTTTTAGTAAGTGTGGAGATAGGTCTGACAAGGTCAGAAGCCAGACTTCTAAGAGTTAAGAAGAGAGTGAGAGGAAAGGAAGTGAAGGCACTTATTGTAGACAGCCTTCTAAGGACTTTAGTCACAAAAAGGAGTATGAGACAATAGCTTGTGGGGATAGGTGGATCAACAGAAAGTTTTTGAGGATGGTGAAGAGTTGTAGGCAATAGCATGATTGAACATTAGTGAGAGAGGAGGGTTTATAGAGGGGGCACTCTGCTGGCAAAGACAGGATGGAATGGGATCACTTGTACATGTAGAGGGGATTGCCTTGGCAATGAAAATAGCCACTTATTCATGTGAAACAGAGATGAAGAAGAGAGCAGCAAAAGGCATTTGAGTGCTATGAGATGAGGAATGGGAAAAGAGGGAACTCTCTGAGATTTTCTTTAAATTCTGTATTATGTAAACTATATAACTTATACCTAGACCCTGGCACCTAAGTCATTGGGAAGTTATAATTTCCAAGATAAAAAAACCTGCAGCATCTAACAGTCTTTGGGAAGATGAGTGAGTTGGGTACAATTACAGAAATTCAAGACAAATGCTGCAAGCTCTACCCTAACCCTTCATTCTTGCCAAAGGGAACCTCTAGCATAACTTGCAAGGGTAATGTTAGTTTCTAAGAACATAATGGGAATTAAAATATTGTCTTACCCTAACCCAAATATCAGACAGGTTTGGGGTAATTGATGCTGAGGCACAACAAAAGCAATTAAAAGTAGTCGCGACCTATTAGCTTTTGATCAGTGGGTAGGTATGGAAGTGGGTCTGACTCACAAAAGAGGTGAAATAGCTCTGGACACTGCCCTATGGGGAAGAGACCACATAGCCCAAATAATTTATCCACAAACCAGTAGATGGCTGCACAGAGGGGAAGACAGTCTAGCATACAGCACTAACGACTACAAATACAGCAGAGAAAGCGGTTTAGTGGGGACAGCTTGACAGGTGACTTTGCCAGAACAGCTGATGATCTAAGTCAGAGGTGGGAAACCTAAGGCAGGAGATTTGTCCTCTGAAATTTGAATTCGAAGTGTCACACTTGAGGTCCTAGAGGGCCGCATGTGGCCTCGAGGGTGCAGGTTTCCCACCCCTGATCTAAGTAATTCTATGTATGAGGAAGCAACTAGTGGCAGTGTTAGAGGCAAAGACATATTCCAGCTGTAACACAGTCCTAGGGGTGTGAGTTGGCTAGGGTACATGTATTCTCTCTTATATGTGTTTCTTGGCTACGTAAGTTTCCTGGATGCATGTGTTCCCACTCCCATGTGAGTTCTCTCTGTGTGTTTCCTCTCTCACACATGTCCTCTGCCTATGTATGTTCCCTATTCATATTCTTTTTTTTCCACTAGTGGTATGGCAGTCTGTGGGAGGATGTGCCCTTGTGTATAGAGGTGGGAGAGGGGGGTTATTTATCTTACTCTTCTGTTTTAGATAAATATTTGTGCTTTACATTACTGTGCACTTTGGTCTGGCAAAAGAGAAACATCGGTTAGAAGGGTGGGCTGTGGTTTTAAATAGATGTTGACCCAAGGCCTTCCTTCAACCTGGGTATAGCTTTCAGGATCCCATATTTGGTGGTGGTTAGGGAAGGAAGGAGCTACAAATCTAAAATGCATCCTGAAAGCTAATAATATGAATTAGACTTTGATAGATGAGAATTTTATAAGACTGTTTTATTTCTTGTTCTAGGTTTTTCAGTCATGTTAGGTTAAAGGTAGATGTTAGAGGCAATCTAATCCTAAATACAGGGCAGTTGGATAGAATGCCAGCCCTGGAGTCAGGAAGAACTGATTTCAAATCTGGCCTCACACCCTTACTAGCTGTGTCACCCTGGGCAAGTCACTTAACCTTGTTTGCCTCGGTTCCTCATCTGTAAAATGATCTGGAGAAGGAAATGGCAAACCACTCAGTATCTCTGCCAAGAAAACCCCAAATGGGGTCAGAAGAATTGGACATGACTGAACAACAACAGTCCTAAATAATGGTTGGAGGAAAGCAGTTAGGGTAGTCCCACCAGGATGCAAATAGCTCATTATAATTCAATCTGGGCTTTCTGAGAAAATTATTTCCATTTCTTTGGCTGACTCTAAATTAACCTTGCAAATGACTAGATCCACCAATGTGTTAGTCATCCCACAAAATATATAGATATCCCTTTCATGGGCTTTCAATAATAAAAGCCTATTCGTACACCTTGTTTCGATCATTACCACGCCTTGCTCTGATACACAGTTCCTTCTAGGGTCATCTCCCCAGAGGTAGGTAAGACAGCTAGCATTTTATTTCAACTTTTAATGACCCTCAATCCAATTTCCCAGAGCTTATTTCAAGATTTGAATTTGACTTTAGTTGACAAAGGCCTCAATTTTCCATTATTGCTCTAAAGAAAGGATGACAATAGTAACAAGAAATGAGAACTTTTATTTATATAGTGCTTTAAGGTTTTGCAAATAATTCTCCACACAAAGGAAAATAGGTGGCACAGTGAATAGAGTGCCAGGCCTTGAGCTAGGAAGACTCATCTTCCTGAATTCAAATCTTCCTTCAGACATTTACTAGCTGTGTGACCCTGAGCAAGTCACTTAACCCTGTTTGCCTCAGCTTCCCCATCTGTAAAATGAGCTAGAGAAGGAATGGTGAACCACTCCGGTATCTCTGCCAAGAAAACCCCAAATGGGGTCATGGAGAGTCAGACATGTTTGAAATGACTGAACAACTCCACACAAAAGCCCTGTGAAGTCAGTTAAATGATCATTATCCACATTTGACAAATAAGGAAGTTCAGGTTTTGGGGAGTTAAGTGACCTGGCAGTGATTTGTGGTGGGATTTTAATTCAGGACCCCTTGTTCCAAATTCAATGTCCTATTCATTACACACACATGATTCCTATAAAAATCACAAGCAGATGCAAATTTAAAGATTGTTTTTTTCCCTTACTTACAGAATCTGACTCATGCAGTCCGAAGAGGAGTATATCCCCTAGGAAATGGAACAGAGGTTGACCATAACAATTGGGATTTTAGCAACTCTTTTTTCTTTGTGGGCTCCATTGTATCCACAATAGGTGGGTATTACACTTATTTTCCAACCACCCTTCTGAGATTTTCCCTAGGACCGTAGGATCACAGATTTGGAGCTATAAAGTACCTTGAAGTGCATATAGTCCAACCTTCTTACTTTATAAATCAGGAAACTCAAACGAAGTAAATTACTCAAGGTCATGAAGGTAGTAAGTGGTAATTTAATTAATTTGATTCCAAATCATCTGTCTTAAAATCAGTGTTCTTACATGGGAACACTACCTGTTTTAGCTTTGTCTTAGAAATCCTAAGGAGAGATTTTCAAGAAAAGCTGGAGTGAACAGAAATATCCAATTTTTCTAGTGACCATAATGACAGTAATTCATACAACCTATAAGGTGCCATCAAAAAATAATTGCTTGAGTCAGTTGAGAATCTGTTATCAGTAACAACGATAAAAATAATACCTGGGAAATGGAAATGATATCTGAACAAAAGTTTAGTCCCCCAAAATGACAAATCAAACATTTCTTTTAGTCATTAATATGTATTTCATGAAAGCAAATACTTGCATCTAATTCCATGTGACATTATAATAGCAATTTTTTTTATCGTGGATCTGTAATTTCATCAGTGAGGAAGAACTTCCAGAATGAAAAGTTTCCTCACCCCTACAGATAGGAATTTTGCCTGTTACATGTAGTCTTCGAGAGTTACTTGGAGGGAATTTATAATTTGAGTGACTTACCCATGGAACACATAGCATATATTAGGGGCAGAACTTCAACCCAGGTCTTCCTGACTTAAATCCTAGCATTTTGGTTTAACCAAAGATTCATTAGTCAAGTCTCTGTCAAACTTCAATAATATATTTGACTAATTTAATATATGATTCCACAAAAGATTATGAGATTTTTAGCTGTTTGGAGAACTTTAAGATGCCAATAGAATGAAAGGAAAAAATGTTATCTAACATCAACTTTACACAAGAATAAAGGAATTACTGTCTGTCTGAACTAGAATGGGTAAACTGTGTCACATATAAAGAGTAAAAATTAGATTCAAATGGAAGCTAAATTCTTATTTGCTTTTGTTAAAAAAGAATCTGTTGTGAGTTGATTGTGACATATCAACCAGGCACTGAGATTCCTATGAAAAGAACATGGCTGTACTTGAGCAAGTTAGCCAGGATGTAAAATCCATGAAAAGCTTTGGAAAAACAGTGATGCTTGAAAACATTAAAGTGCATTATATTATTCCCAAACACTCAAGATAAATTTTGCCCCAGGGACACTGATGGCAGAAAATGAATTCTTAAAAGGGAGGGAACTGAGGGTTTTTAGCTCTTTAAGTCAATAAATTAAAGGGAAAAATAGCATTTGGAGAGATTTTCCCACAAGCAATGCCAAATCCACAGTTGAGAGAAAAGAGCTTTCAGTTAGTCATGTAACATGTGAGATAACAATCAGTCCCCAAGGCTATAGTATGACAAGAAATGACCACAAAGTAAAAATGGAATTGATTTCCAGGAATAGGGATCCCCTGATTCAATTGTAATAGGCAGTTCTGTTCATGCTTGGATTTTTATTAGCTTCTTAGATATTATCTGGATTTTTGTTGTTGCTTAGTCGTTTCAGTCATGAAGTCACTCTTTGTGATATCATTTCGGGTTTTCTTGGCAAAGACCTGGAGTGGGTTGCCATTTCCTTCTCCAGCTCATCTTACAGATGAGGAAATTGAGGCAAACAGGTTAAGTGACTTGCCCACGGTCACACTGCTAGTAAATATCTGAGGCTGGATTTGAACTCAAGTTTTCCTGACTCCAAGTTCTTTATGCTATCCACTGTGCCACCTAGCTACCCCTTTGATTAAGCGTACAAGGCTTATGTATTGTGGATATGAACAGAAAAACAAATTCTTCCTGCCTCAAAGAGCTTATAATCTAATAAAATATGTGTACAAGTAATTACAAGGGAGGAACGGAGTTCCACATAAAGGTCTGTAAGAACATTCAATGAGAGAGGATCTATGTGTGATTCATGTGAGCACAGATAAGTACAGGGGAAAAAATGTTCCAGACTACAGTAAACCCTAAGAAATTAACTGTCCCAATAGCGTTTTCCTTTTTGTACCTGAGAAGGCCAAATGATATCCTATTAGACAGTCTTAGCTTGGAAAATATGCCAGGCAGGGTATGTCAAGGAATTTTGAAATTTGGTTTGTTTTCTCAGTCTATACCGTACAGTTACATGTACACTCTGTACATGTTAAAATCACAATAATCACAGACTTGTAGCAGCAAACGGAATGAGAAGACATTCAATTTGTTGCTTTTTAAAAACCAGGTTATGGGACTCTATCTCCCAAGACAGCTGGTGGACAGATTTTCTGTGTCATCTTTGCTTTATTTGGAATCCCTTTAAATCTCATGTTCCTACACCGAGTGGGGAAGACGCTTTCCCTGTTATGTGAAAAGCTTGGAAAATGCCTTCAGCGTCAAGGGATGAAAGAGGTAATAATTATTCAGTATTTCAATGCATGCTTGTTATCCGCATTCTGCTGTCTTTAAGAAATGTTAACTGGGGCCAGGGTACTTGTTCAGAATAGGGGTGCCTAATATATTGTATTAATTAAGAAAAATCAAGCCTGAGAGGGCATTACAAAATCTACTGGGTACATCCATGATATTAATATTTGCAAGTCTAGTATTCTGGAAGTTGGTGATTCCTTTTAGGTCCTTTGTCTGCAGTTAGGGTAAGCTGGTAACAGGTATCTAAGAGATGCACTGATGATCATTTCATGGTAGAAGCCTGTAGAATTCAGCCATAGACATTTTTAAAGGAATGAAATTAGTATGCTTTATACCATATATGCTTTTTAATGAAAATATCTAAGTATTAACATTAAATAGAGAAGTGTTCTAAAGAGATCTGGAAAGTAGTTTTTTTTAAAGAACATTGGAGGTAAGTAGCTACTGTGATATTCATGCACAAGTGTGGACCATTTATTTAAAGTGCAAATTGTGAGGAGCTTACATGGTATCCTCTGTGTCTCACCATTTGAAGCATGAACACATTCTTGAAGGAGAAAGGAGAGGTAATAATAAATGCAAACCTACCATCAATTGAATTAGGCTTAAATTGTTGGGCTAAAATAATTTTGGTACCTTTCTCACTAATCCTTAATTTTTATTTAATACTATTGCTAAATATTGTCATTAAAATTCACATGTACTGAATTATTTTAAAACTTATCAAGTACTTTCTTCACAATAGCTCTCTGAGTTGGCTAATGCATTATCATTCTCTCTTCACAAATGAGGAAATTGAAGCTCAGAGAGTTTGTAACTGGCAGTGAATAAGCATTAGACTTACTAGCTGCAAAGCCCTAGGCCCACACCCTTTTGCTGATTAGGTTGAAGCCTTCAGCCCTAAGAAGGGTGTATAAATTCAGAGGTTAGCATTTTGTTTGGGGCTCTCACTCACTGGAAGAGTGTCCTGTGATTTGACCAGAGGGGTCTCTGGGTAGCTGCTGGAGCCCCCAGGCTTTGAGAAAACCCAGATGCCAGAGCTTCTCTGGTAACTACTTATTGTGATTTGGTCTGTTTATATTGTCTTTGTTTGTATTTGCTCTGAAGTTCAGAGCGCTGGCTTTTCCTCCTGAACTAAGTGAATGATATATGTATGTTTGAATAAACTGAAATTGTTAACTCCTTAAAGTTGCTTTCCTTAGAAAAGCAGATCAAAGAACCTGTGCTGGCAGCCCTTCTGTGTGCTCTTGTTGTTGGTCTTACACAGCCACAGTAGCGGCTAGCCACGTTGTTGTCACATTTGGATATTGCAATTGCCTTTTGGACATCTCAAATATCCTGTAGACATCTCAAACTTAAGTCCAAAACAAAACTTATCTTTTTCCTGAAACCTTCCCTTCTTCTCAACTTTCCTATTGTTATAAAGGACATCATCATTATCCTCCCAGACACCCTGACTCCTTATCTTAGTTGCATCCTCAGTGCATCATTCACAATCACTCTTTATGTCATTGTCCAATGTATTGTCAAATCTTATAATTTTTATCTTGATGACATCTCCCATGTACATTCCCTTCCCTCTGCCACCATGCCAGTATAGACCCTCATTACCTCTTGACAGGAATATTGCAAAAATCTTTTAATTCATTTCCCTATCTTAAGTCTTTCCCCATTCCCATCCATCTGCTACTCATCTGCCAAAGAAATCTTCCTAAAGTCCAAGTCTAACTGTTACCTGCCCCTCAACCCCAACCCAATAAACTTTAATGGCTCCTAATTACTTCCAGGATAAAATATAAGAGGCTCTGTTTGACCCTTTACAACCTGGTCCCTTCCTACCTTCTTAGTCTTCTTATACTTTACTTCTCAGCTGAAGACAAACAACACAGAACAAACACCCTCAGGCCCATTTTTCAGAGCCAAGGTTAAAGAGAAGTAAGTAGAAGTGTGCCTTCCCTCTTACCAGTTCAGTTCATGGCATGGATGCTAGACAGAGCATATAGAAGTCACAGAAGGATTAAAAAGAGGGCAGCCAATAGAAAACAGAGGCACTTACAGAAAAGGATGAATGGCTCAGTCTTGTCAGTTTTAGAGATGGAGGAGGCCAAATGAATGTGGTAAGGGATCCAAACTGGGCATGCTCAAAACATACTTAAAGAAGCCCAGATATGCAATATTCTCCCTCCTCACCTCTGATTCCGGGCTTCCCTGGCTTCCTTCAAGACTCACCTCAAAAATCTACCCCCAAAGGAGGCCTTTCCTGGTCCCCTTTTCCCTACTGCTAATCCCTCCCCCTCAGATGATCTTCCATTTCCACTGTATATATTGATATATGCATAGTTCTATGTTGTTGCATCTATTCGGATGTGAGCCCCTTGAGAAGAGGAATGATGCTTTTTTTCCTTTCTTGGTATCTCCAGTGCTTAGTACAATTCCTAAGCAAGTCCTTAGTAAAATGTTTGTTGATTGACTGACTTTACAACAAGACCTCCGACTAGTATTCTTATTCAATTCAATTCACTCAGCAATTATTAATTACCTGCTATGTGCCTGGGATTATGCTGAGACCTGTGGATTTCAATGTTTTAAGCAGAGGTTCCCAAAGTGGGCTGTACCACCCCCAGGGGGTCCTGGAATGATGGGGGAGTCTAGTAACCTCAGGTGAAATTGGAGGGCCTTGAATAAATATAAGGAGGCAGTGGAAGCATAAGGAAAGAAGCAAAGATAAGACAATTTTGAAAAATCATTTGTACATGTTTCATCTGTTGTATAACAGAGTTATAGTCATAGAAATTACATTATTTTCCAAATAAACACACAAAATGCAAGTTATGGCCCATTAGTGGCCAAGTCCGCCTACAGGTCTTAACAAGAAAGTATTGACAGGTGAGTGTGTCACTCATTGTCAGGAAGTCCAGCATGCATCAGCAGGAATATGTGCATGTGATGACTTGTTTACAATGGATACTATACAGTTACATGATGCAATATTGCATCATCAAAATTTCAGTGCAAGAAAAATCTCACAAATTTATGATAAATTATTAAATTTAAGATGCATCATTTAAAAAAATTTGTATTTTTTGAAATGACACAAATTTCCAGAAAACTGTTAGAGGGTTAAAGAAAGCAGATTTCCAGTGGAGCACTGAGTAATTTTGTTTTGAAAAGGGGGCAGTAGGCCAAAGAAGTCATCAATCTACACAGGAAGAGACTTCCACTATCTAGTCCAATTTCCTCATTTTGCATATATGTCCTGTTGTCCCTCTGCCAAGGACAAATACTGCTGCAAATAAAAGTTCTACACACAGGTCAGGATGTACATTTATCAGTATATTTAGCAGGAGTTCTTAACATTTCATCATGGATGAAAGGGGAAATGAGATGCCCAAGGACATACAGCTTGTTGTTGGAGCTACTTTGATGGGAAGCCCCTACAAGCAATATATGCCTGGTGGCTCAGAGGTTCAGCAAGATGTGCACTCTGTTTGAAGACCCCCAAAAGTTGCTTAGAATCACTAGAACTTAGAGTTTTTATACAAAGGGCTGATGTGACAGTAATAGGGGACTGCCTTGTCATCTGTGAGGCAAGGCAATGGGCAATCATTTGGACCTTTGGAATGATAGTCATTCCTTAGTAGGAATTGTCATTCCTTAGTAGGAATAAGGAGGAGAGATAATCAAGAAATTTAACTCTGACTGTGCCACAGCATAAAAGTGCTTGGGCCAGGTCTCTCAGGTCAGCTAAACCTAATCATACATGCATCCTGGGGGCTGGGACTGAACTAATCAAATTGAGTTTCAATAGCTCACATTAGCAGACAAGAAATGAGTGGTAATAGACACAGAATTTCAGAGTCAGCTGTTCATGTGTATTTGTAATGGAGTTACAGGCCAAGGTCAAAGAAAATAATACGTTATGTGGCATGAGGACAAGAGGAAGGTATTGTGTGCAGTTGCAGCAAGATCGATCTGTTTTGTTGAAATCAGGAGTCATTTGGAAAAATAGAAAATGGATTGTTGAAAGGCACTACCTTGGACTATCCCTGTCTCCTAAAGACATTTAACTCACATATCAAAGTCGCTGTTTTGAGGCTGAAAGAATTCAGAAAGAATCTTAGACAACAAATAGTTAATCTTCTTGTTGACTGGAGAGGTATGGTAGCTAAAGGCAATACTGAACTAGAATCATAAGCTTATTTGCAAAACATCACAGGGCACAAAATAATGAAAAGTAGTTGTGGAGAAAATAAGTCTCCAGAGAGCTTAACTTGAGATATAGCAAAGCCAAGAGCATTTGTGGATAAAACTGGAAAGGGGACGACAAGCGTAATCACCATGGAACAGAGTTAGCAGAATTTTTGTAGTGTTCTATTCTCATAGATGATAATAGTGGAAGCACCACATTTAGACCCTTCCATTTCAGTGCTTCCATTTTATAGTGCTCTATGGGTCCATAAATAGCACTTAAAAATATTGAGTTAGGAAGAGCAGCTGGATCTAGCTGAAAAAAAACAGAAGAAATCTATAGTGGAGACAATTATCATTTTAAAGGTACTTAAGGGATAGATTTTCAGGATTTCTAAAAGAGAAGATTTGAAAAGAATGGAAAACATATGGTGTTTTAATATATAAAAGGCAAGCGAGAAGACATCAGCATCTATTGACTCGCATGCCTGCTTTCTGTCTCCATAAAATCTTTATGAGAAGGTTTTGTGCATGTATTGATGGTATCTTTGATAAAAATATGAGAAGAGAATAGGCAGGCTTCCATGGAGAAGTTTCTATAACAAATGACATCTTTATGGTTACACTACCTCCTGAGAAGTATAGATAATATATGACCCCTCTGGACCTCTTTTTTTAGTGATTTGAAAAAAAATAACTTGGCTTAGTAGAACAAAATATAATTATGGTTACTTTCTTCAGATAACAACTCTCAGATATTATGTAGATAGATAGATAGATGAATAGGTAGATAGATAGATAAGTAGGTAGCTAGTTAGAGATAGAGATGGAAATAGCTGATGGATGGATGGATGGAGGGGCAGAGAGAGAGTGAGAGACAGGAGAAAGAGCAAGAGACAGGAGAGAGAGAGATGGGAGAGAAAGAGAGAGAGACAGGAGACACACACACACACACACACAGAGAGAGAGAGAGAGAGAGAGGGAGAGAGAGAGAGAGAGAGAGACAGAAGAGAGAAGAGAGAGAGAGAGAGAGAGAGACAGAGAGAGAGAGAGAGAGACAGAGAGAGAGAGAGATTTATCAAGGATTTACTATGTGCCAGGTACTATACTCAGTCCTGAGAATATAAATAGAGGCAAAAACCAAGATAGTCTCAGTCAAGTAAGCATGGCTGGCATGTGTACTTCCTCCAATTGTGGTCCAGGGATGAATTCACCAATCAGAGAAGGAGACTGTAGAGGTAGAGGCATTGATAGCTTGAAGATGCCTGATGGGGTAGAAGTCCAGGAATCCAGGGAGTCATAGGCTGAACTAGATTTGTAGGAAGCATGGCTGGCATGCAGTGTTGGGGAGGAACTCACTAGAAGAGGAAATCAGACATGGCAGTGTTACCAGTGTGAAAGTGGCTGCTGGGGTAAGGTTCCAAAAAAAGTTATATAAAATCTTACAAAGACTCCAGGAGATATACATCTGTGGAAATTACCATCTTCAGTTTCTATAGGATGTTAATTTCAAACAAGGTGAAAAACAGGGAAAATAAGCTTATGTAAATCCCTTGCTACAGCAGCTAGGTGGCACAGTGGATAGAGTGCCAGGCCTGGAGTCAAGAAGACTCCTCTTCTTGAGTTCAAATCTGGCCTCAGACACTTACCAGCTGTGTGACTCTGGGAAAGTCACTTAACCCTGTTTATCTCAGTTTCCTCATCTATAACTGGAGTAGGAAATGGCAAACCACTTTAGTGTCTTTGACAAGAAAGCCTCAAATGGGGTCACAAAGAGTCAGCCATGACTGAAATGACTGCAAAACAAAGAACTTCCTTGCTGGGGTCTTGAAAGATATTTTATACAGATTCCAAAGGTAAACAAGATTCTATGTTGTGAAGTTCTCGAAATGCTTTTATTTGTACATAACATTATTCTAATTGCATTCAGCCCTGCAATACTATAAAGCCAGTGAAGGACAAAATAATGACACAAAGATTTGCATAATCATACATATCTGAAATACAAAGTAGATGAAAAATGCATATTGAAAAACCTATGTCACAGACCACTGAATCAGTTCATGGGATAGCTTTATCCATATCTATACCTGCATCTAAATGGTTGCCTTTATTTTATATATAGATATTGCTATCTAGGTGTGTAAAGATATTTCTATTTGTCTACTGTTCACATTGGAAATACAAATATATCCAAATCTATTTTGATAGAGAGATAGTTAGACAGTCAGGCTACTACCACCTATTAATTACCTATTATATGCTAAGTACTGTGCTTCTGGAGAGACAAGGAAAGGGAAAAAAATAAAAAGAACCCTCCAAACTCCAAAACAACAAATTACAGTCCCTGCTCTCAAAGAGCTCACACTCTAATGGGGGAGATGATGTGTGAACAATTAAACAAGATAAATGGGGGATAGTTTTAGAAGGAAGCATTAAAATTAAAGAGGACCAAGAAAGTTTTCTTGAAGAAGGTGGAAATTTATAAGACAACCAGGGAACCTAGAAGGTGGAAATGAGAAAGGAGAATATTCAAGCGTTGGGGATAGCCAGTAATATCACTCAGAGCAGGGATGAAGTGTCATATTTGAGGAACATAAAAGAGGCCAGTGTCACTTGATCACAGAATATGTGGGAGGGAGTAAGGTGTAAAAAGAGTGGAAAGGTAAAAAGGTGGCCAGGTTACGAAGGGCTTTAAGAGTCAAACATAAGATTTTATTTTTGATCCTGGAGGCAATAGGGAGCCACTATAGGGGAACTGACATAGTCATACCTGTGCTTTAGGAAGATCATTTTGGCAGCTGAGTGAAAGATGGATTAGAGGAGAGAGAGACTTGAGGCAGGGAGATCAACCAGCATGAAGTGATGAGGACCTACACTAGGTCAATGGCATTGTCAGAGGAAAGAAGGGAGTGTATATGAGATGTTAAAAGGTAGAAATAACTGGACTTTAGAACTAAATGGAAATGAAAAGTGAGAGAGAGTGAGGATGACTGGAATTATGGTGGTGACCTCCAACAGTATTAGAGAAGGGGGGGGTGGATTTGCAGAGAAAGAGAGAGAGAGAAAGAAAGGAAGAAAGAATAAAAGAAAGAAAAAGATGGGAAGGAAGAATGGAAGAAAGGAAGGAAAGGAAGGAGGAAGGAAGGAAAAAGAAGGAAGGAAAGAAGAAAAATTGGAAGGAAAAAAGAAGGAAGAAAGAGAGAAAAAAGGAGTGAAGAAAAGAAGGAAGGAAGGAAAAAAAGGAAAGAAGAAAGGAAATGGAGGAAGGAAGGGACAAAGATAAGCTAACATAATGAGTTACCCTATGGCATTTTTCATGACACTCTTGAGCAACTTCCATAATGATCATATGCTTCCATGTATTAGACCTTGCTTGAAGTTAGTTCAGTGGAATGTTGAAAAAGATAGAGCCAGAGGAATTTTACATGATCTACACTTCTTGACAGTTTGTATAACCACAAGGATGTCACCCACTACAGAAAATTGTCTGTGAAAGCCTGTCCATTTCTTTCTTATACTTTCCATCAAGAAATATGTTTCAGCAAGTATTCTCATAAAGATTTCATTGACACAAGAAAACAGGCATATGAATCAATAATTGTTGTTGACTTCTTGGTTTTCTATGTAGATATACATAGAGCCTATTATATATCTTTGTACCTCTCTTGAATAGGTACTATTAATTAACAGGGCCAGAATTCTCCAGCACAAAGAGATTAGGAAAGATCACATTTGGGAAATTTTGCAGTGCTTTTATTGATTTCAAAGTGTTCATTTCCCCCAAAATTCATCTCCTTAACACCACTACTCTAGTAGTAAATCATGAAGCATTACAATCTTGGAAATATAAAAATCATACCACTTAAGAGGCAGGAGGCAGTATTGTAGCGGTACAGTAAAACCAGAACTGATTTTCGAATTAGGAGATCTGGATTTAAATGTTGCCTTAGTTTGATTGATGCTTGCTACCCCTGTGTCTTTGAATAAGTCATTTAATTTCCGTGGGCCTTTGTTTCATCATCTGTAAAATGAAGGGGTTCACCTAGCTGGCCTCAGAGTTCTGTTTTCAACAGTAAATTGTGCATGGGAAGCGTGCAGAACACATCATGAGGGGCTTACACCAGAGTCAAAGGAGGTGGCTGGTAATGCAGCAAGAATGAATGATAACAGATGGACAGCTCCAATATATGCTGCTACCGCAAGGTCCTGAAAGGAACCGTAGGTTTCTCTTATAGGTTAGAGATATTCTCAGAAAGGATTTATGTAAAGCTATGGGCAAGAATTGTACAGGTGAGGAGGCATGCAGGGGTTTAAATCTATATCAATGGAGTAAGTGCCCACACCAGTAAAAAAGGAATCCAAAGGAAGCTTAAAAACTGATGTTTCAAAACAGAAAATGTAAATGTCTTCATAGTATCTCTATTTTAGAAAATGCTTACAGAGAGTTTTTTCTGCTTATCGTGTTTTTTTTTCCTCCTAAGAAGCTTGTCATTTACAGAAATTTCATAGATCTCCAACATCCGCATGGAGTCAGTGAGAAGTTTAATTTGCTCTGACACTGCTGCTCACTGTTGTAGTAATCATTGTCATTGATGGTTAGTCATTTCAATCATATTCTACTCTTTGTGACCCACTTTTTGGGTTTTCTTGGCAAAAATCCTGGAGTAGTTTGCATTTCCATCTCCAGCTGATTTTACAGATGAGGAAACTGAAGCAAACGGGATTAAGGGACTTGCCCAGGGTCACACAGCTAGTAAGCATCTGAGGCTGGATTTGAACTTAGGTCTTCCTGACTCTAGGCCTGATGCTCTATCCACTGCACCACCTAGCTACCCCAATTGTTCATTATACTATACTGTTAGTTATCTTTCCATCTATCTATCTATCTATCTGCCTGTCTGTCTGTCTGTCTATCTATCTACCATGCCCCTGGTGAGATGGCTAGGGTCATAGCTTATACTTCTTTGTCTTCTCAATGGTACTCTGCGTACAATTGAGGGGTCTGGACTTATGACTGAATGACAGTGGGGAACTCCTGGTATGAAAACTCCCTCACTGATGCATATTGGCAAATTTGCGACTCGGAGATTTGCCTGGGTCCATTTGGAGGTTAATGGACTTGTCCGTGGCCATGTAGCCAGTTTGTATCAGAGGGAAGGATGGAACGCAAGTCTTCCCGATTCCGAGGCTAGCCCTCTGTTTACCATACCATACTTCCTTTTGCTTTGCTCATAGTACAAAATAAATATGTATTGATTTATTTATTGTGAATCTGCTTTATAAATGGAGAAATTGAGAAAAAGAAGTGAAGCAGCTTGCCCTTTACAATGCACTGACTTTGTAACAGATGTAGCAACAGATTCCAGTTTGGAATTCATCTACTGTAATACCCCTCTACAGGACAAAATTATTTATTAGAAAACTACATAATAAACCTACAGTTGATGTCACTTCATTGTGGGATATCTAGTGCTTAGTAATTTGTTCTTAGTCTTTGGACAGGGTTAATAAACATGAATATTTCCTCTCTTGACCGTGTTTCTAACAATAATGCTGGTACCTGAGAAATCAGTAAAACAAAAAAGACTACATTGTCTCCCTCTTTATCATGCAAATAGTCATAATAATTATGACTAGCATTTACATAATGCTTTAAAGTTTTCAAGTGCTTTACAAATATTATCACATTTAATCCTCCCAACAGCCCCGGGAGGTAGGAACTGTTATTATCCACATCTTACAGATGGGGATACTGAGGCACAGAGAGAATAAATGACTTGTCCAGGGTCACATGGCTATGTAGTGACTGAGGCAGTATTAGAGCTGAGGTCTTCCTGACTCCAAGTCCTATACTCTATCCAAAATTCTGTGTTTTCAGATAAGAGGAAAAAGTAATTTGAAGCTACCTCAGGAAAGCGACATTTGACCCCTAAAATGAACAACATGCTCTTAAAATACATATAATTGTCATAGCTCTTCATACAATGTCAAGTTCTTAATGGGTGCCCCCAAAGTCTGGCTCATGATAATGCATGCACTTAGCCTGTCAGTGTGCAATAAATCCTGTCATCAGGACTATAAATAATTGTGCCATAAGCATTGATTCACCGTAAGGTGAATAAATAAGAAGCACATCCCTAAGACAAATATCTCAGTTATAGACTAGAAAAATGAAAATGCTTTTTCCCTTCAATTAAGTCTTAAAGATATTGGAATGAAATGTGATATTTAAATTCAAAATCCCATTGTTGACTTCAATGAAAACCCTGAGCTTAGAGCAGAGAGCAACTATTTGAATCACGTCAGGTTTGCTGTGTACCTAACTTTTTATCTCTTTTCATTTTTTGTCTAGAAAAAAATCAAATTTCTGACACTTCTGTTTTTCCTGGTGACTGGAATCCTCATATTTCTTGGATTACCATCAATTGTCTTCCATTCAACAGAAGGTTGGACCTATAATGAAGGAATTTATTTTGCATTCATCACTCTGAGCACTGTTGGTTTGGGTGATTATGTAGTAGGTAAGGACTCTCGTGTTCTATTCGAAGTAGCTTTTTCATTTAAGGCAGCAGACTGAAATAGGTTTGGAAATGAAATGTCAACTTGAGATGCATCATGTATTTAATGGAGTTAAGAAGTGCTAAAACTTAAACATGCACATGTGTACACACACACACACACACGCACTTACACATACAATAAATAGTAGACAACTTCTCACAGCAGCTAGTCAGTTTTATCTAATCCAGGCCATCTTTATTCAGCTTTCTTTCTCTTATGGGAAGAGGCTAATAAGAAAGGAAGGAAAGAATGAATGAAGGAAAGAGGGAAGGAAGGGTTGAAGGAAGGAAGGAAGGAAGAAAAGGAACAAGCATTTATTAAGTGCTTACTGTATGCCAGGCTTAACAAATATTGTCTCATCTGATTCCCACAACAACACTAGGAGGTAGGTGCCATTATTATCCTTATTGAAGAAACTGAGGCAAGCAGAGGTTATGTGACTTTCCCAAAAGCAGTAAGTGTCTGAGGCAAAATTTGAACCAACATCTTCCTTATCCAGGCTCAGCGTTGTAAGACCACTGCGACTCCTAGCAGCTAGAGGAATGATTCTCCACTCTTACCCTAGCTTGTCCCCACTGGATGTGCAAAAAAGCAATTGTAATGAAAATAGCAGACTCAGTTAAGCTATTTCGTTCTTTACATTCTGTGATTTTTGTTAGTATGAGGACTTTCAGGTGAGGAGTCTCTCTACCTACTCTGATTCATCTTTTTGACTCAGTGGATAAGGCTTAGGACATTGCCTGTCCTAGGTTATGGGTTATAGGTTAAGTGACTGGTCCAGAAAACTTGCCTCCAAAACGTGGGTAGATGTGTGAAGGACATAAATAGAGAGCAAGCTGAGTTCAAGTATCACCTCTGACACATACCAGTTGTATGACTCTGGCCGGGTCATTTAACTTCTCAGTATACTCAGGCAGTTCTCTAAGACTATAGGCTACATTGATGGAGGGGATTCCTTAGCAGGTTTTTCCTATACCAATGAAATCAGAAATCTAGGACAACTTCTAATACATATTCTTGCTTCCTAAAAATCGGTGTGCCAAAGAAAGGGAAAAAGAATACCTAGAAGTTATGTTTTCAAGCCAACATCTACAAATCAAAGTTGTTAGCCAAGAGATTCCATTTGTGGAGGGCACTTCCATACTGGCAGAGGTTCCTTTTTGTGTGATACATATTGAATGAGGAAAGCCACAAGATTGTACTTCACTGAGAAGCTCCCTTTCCCCAAATCCTCAACAGCCCAGTGATGCTTCTAGAAAGCCATCATTTTTTTTGATGTTTCGTCATGGTATAGTGATCACTCCATATTTGCAAAGACTATAACAGAATTTCAAGTGTTCTGGTTGTCATCATTAGGTTGAAAAGATTTTGAGTATGGGCTCAGTTACAGATTGCAGAGAGGCTTACCACTCACAACCTGGTGACGTGAAGCAAAACTTTGGATGTCATAGTTAACCATTAAACAATGGCATTACCACTGTAAAAGTTATTTTTTAACATCAAGTCAGAAGAACGTAAAGGTAACACCCTATTTCAATTTGTATATGCTCACCTCAATTTCATTCATAAAAGAAATCTGAATAAGACAGGCAACATGATATAAAAGAAAGAACTCCAAAGACAGCCTGGATTTGTTCCTAGGTCTGTGTGCAACTGACTGTGTGAAAAGTCAGTTAACATTAGTTGCTTTAGTGCCTTACTTTTATATTCTGTAAAATGATGGACTAGAAAACATTTATGTTATCCAACTTTCTTTTTCTTATGGAAAGAGGACTACAGGGAAGGAAAGAAGGAAAGAAATAATTTGAAGAAAGAAATTGCTATGTGCTAGGCACTGTATGAAGCACGGATGATACCTGTAAAAGCAGAAAGAGAGTCCTATCCTCAAGATGCTTACATTCTAATTGGGGAAATTGTTATTGTTCAGTCATTTCAGTCATGTTCAACTCTTCATGACTCCATTTGGGGTTTTCTAGGCAAAGATATTGAAGTGGTTTGCCATTTCCTTCTCCAGCTCATTTTATAGATGAGGAACTGAGGCAACCAGGGTTAAGCGACTTGTCCAGGGTCACACAGCCAGTAAGTGTCTGAGGCCAGATTTGAAATCAAGAAGAATCGTCTTCCTGACTCCAGGCATGGCATTGTATCCACTCCTGAAAAGCACGAGGGGAGCAGGAATGGTACTTGATGCAGATGTAGGGTTTTGAAGTCTGAAAGTCAGGAATAGGGCCAGGAGGAGAGTGAAGGCTGGCCTGGGCCTCTCCACAAAATGGAGGCTCCAGAAGGAACACAGCAATTGAAGAAAGGGGGGAGGTCTTACTAAAGGATATTCCAAACTGAAAACATTTCTTTCAACTAAAAGAATGTATGATGAAGTCTACAAGAAATTGCCAATATTCAGATGCCCATCCACAGAAACAGAAAACTTCTTATTTCTCACACTTGTTATAAAGATTAACTCTACATTTTTGGTGTACCTCACCAAAAATACTGCATTGAGATTGCAGGAATATATTCTTCTACATATAGGATCACTGTCAGATATAGGATAATTGAGTGCTAGTAAATTAAAATAAAGACATTTGACAGAGGGCCCTGACATCCCATCAAATTGGTCTCACAAACATCTATGCAGAAGAATGAAAAGAAAATTGTTTTGGGATCCTGTCTTAGGATCCTTGATTTTAGAACTAGAAGGTAAGTTCAAGGTCATTTAAAACAGACCCATAATTTTATAGAGAAAGAAACTAAAGTCTTGAGATGTGTGGCTTGCCCTAGGTCACACAGCTTGTTATTGTTGTTCATCCTTCATTTTTGAACAGGACCAATGACATCACGGGGTGATGTCTTGGCTTGTGTGTGAATTGGATTTAAGTGAGGTCACACAGCTATCTGGTTACTGACTAAGTAACTATTCACTGTTTTCAGTAACTACACGATGAGGTCCACTATGAGAATCTTAAAAAGAGAGAACATGGCTGTAGCCACTAACTAGGGCAGGGCAACCAGAGATTTTCCCCAGGTATTGGCATCTGGAAAAGTACATTTCCTCCCCACAGGGGTTTGCAGTCCTCTGCCAATCGATGAAGCCCTGATCCTTATCCTGACTTCTCCATGGTTCTTTTGCCATAGCATCCTTTCCCCAGGGCCCATCTTGCCCCTCCCCTTCAATTCCATAAGTTGGCCTTTCTGGGGGCTGCTCTCATGCTATAAAATGAGAATACTTGGACTGCCTTTGACTACTTCCCCATCCCATTCCCTACCCCATTGTAATGTCTCCTGTTCCACCCTGCCCCCTTTCTACCGTTTTTGTCCTGGGTAAAAGGAATCCTGGTTATAGCTTTGCCAGGTGACATGCCACTGAAAGTGGATGCATATGGTTATAACATCTGACCCATATTTTGTTCCTCTGTTAGTTTTCATGCTGTGTGTAAACATAATTGAAATGTTCTTCTTGTGCTGAATTTCCTCTAATGTTTTCTCTGTCTTAATGATGGGTCAAGCATGCTGCTCACAAGCTGTTCCTGCCACAGTATCCCTGCAGGGCACAACCTTTTATTAGAAAAGTACATAAGGAACCTACGTTTGGTGTGGCATCTTACATCATCATGGTATAAGCTGTTTGTTTCAAATAGTTTGGGGATAGGAAGAGATCATATTAAATCTCTGTTTTAAAGTGCCTATTTCAAGTGAAGAATATTGTGATTCTGTTAGAGCTTTAAGCTTACACAGTAGCCATGTGTTGGATCCATGTGTACTTGCCTGAAATGGAGTGGTTTGTGTCTGGGAAACTTTAAAAGGACTTTAAGGAAAAAAAAGAAGCATGGTATATTAGAAAGAGCATTGAACTCACAATCAGGAAGGACCTAGATTTGAATCCTACCTTTTATACTTATTAGCTGTTTGACTGAGGATGTGTAATTCTAAACTTCTATCATTACCCCGAATGTAAAACGAGGAGAATAATGCAGCATTATTGCAAGGTTGTTATGAGGACTGACAGAATGTATACAAACTCTTGCAAACCTTAAAGCACTTTATAAATGTCAGGTATAATAATAATTCTAATAATAATAATAATAAATGTTTTTGTTGTGCTGAGCAAATCAGTATTCTGATGCCTAAGTTATGAAATTTTGGACCAACAGGAAATTAAAAAAAAGAGATGATTTCACTGCTCTGGTAAGAATCTGGGTAGACAGGTTTAATTTTTTAAAATTAAATTTTCTGTTATTTTCATCTCTCCTTTCCACTCTTCCACCCCACTCCTAACCTTACCTCCCCCTGATCCCAGTTGAGAGAGCAAGAAAAACAACACCTCTGATACACTATGATACAAACACATATAGTCAGGCAAAACAAATTCCTGCACTGACTGTGTCTCTCTTCCTTAACACTGCTCCCCCTCTCCATCCGCTGCCCCAAATAATATGCTTAAATTTGCACTCTGAGTTAAACAACTGTCTAGAGATGGGTAGCATGTTTCATTTTGAGTCCTCTGGAACTGCCCTTGGTCCTGGTATTGATCAGAGTTCCTAAACCTTTCAAAGCTGTTTGTCTTTGGATTATTCCTGCTATTGTCTAAATTGTTCTGCCAGTACTGCTCATTTCATTCTGCATCAGTTCATACAAATCCTCCCATGTTTTCTGAAGCCCTTCCCTTCATCATTTCTTATAGTACAATAGTATTCTATTACTTCACACTCCGCTGACCCCATGCCTGGAACACTCTCTCTACTCCGCTCTGACTACTGACCTCCCTGGATTCCTTTATGTCCCAACAAAATCCTGCCTTCCACAGGAAGTCTTCCCCATCCCTCTTAAGTCTAGTGCTTTATCTCTGTTAATTATTTACTATTTATCCTGAATGTAGTTTGCTTCGCATATATTTGCATATTTTCTCCCTCATTAGATTAAAAACTCCTTGAGGGTAAGAACTGTCTTGCCTCTTTTTTTATCCCCATTACTTAGAACAGTGCCTGGCATGGGCACTTAATAAAGACCAATTGATTGATTAATCCAATGTACACATAAGTTGTTCAGCCATTCCCCAATTGATGGACACCTTCTCAGAAATTGATTTAATTTCTACAATTCAAGCTCACTTTACCACTATTCACTCTACATCAGAATTTAATATAAGGTGGGTCCCTAGATGGAAGTTGGTTTAATGAAATACAAAAAGAATTTCAATATAAAGCTTTCCCAGCTGGGAAGTTTTTCAGGATCTCAGAATGTTATAGCTAAAGGGGTTGAGGTTTTCCATGTATTATAAAAAGAAGATGAATAAATTTATGATTTTCCACCACAGGCAAGACTGAATTTCCGTTCCTTGAATTCAATTGCATATGGATCTCTATGTCTTTATTTAATTATAAATTCATTTCTTTCCATTCTGTAGATTTCCTTAAGGTTGAATTTCTACAAAGCAGGCACCCGCAGCTTATCTCAATATTTTGATGGATATACAATCTCGTCAATGTGACTACTGCCTCTAACAGAATACATGACAATCTAACTTAGCCTTCTTATCCTGTGTTAACTCTTGTGCTATTGGAGAGGTATCCAATCAAAATTCTAGGGGCCTCCCTATAGATTTCTTGCCATTGGGTGAAAATTGGTTTTTACACATGCTGCTCTTAAGTTACCCTCACTCTCACTATATGACTATTCCATCTCCTTTTCTAGTCATCCATCTCTCAAATTCTTTATATGGCTGCTCCAGAGTAATTCTTCAATGGTCCAAAAGAAAAAAAAACCTCCAGCAGTCTATTCACAACCATCATGCACCTCTCCATTGTCCTTTTGTGTGACTTGTAATTTAATTTTTAGTGACTGATATTTCATGATTTGCAAAGCATCATCGGAAATAATATTGATAATGAAAGATAAGCCTTTGTTTCAGGAAGGAGCTTCGGATCATTAAAAGCACTGAACAATTTCCCAAATGCAACTGAGCCCACTCTCTTCCACCTAGTCAATTATTCTTGTACCAGTTAATTGGACCAGCAAGTAATACAGTGTTATATGGGTATGTGTATGCATGGAGGTGTGGGTGGAGACAGGGAAAGACAAAGAGACACAGAGAGATAGAGAGAGAGCACAACTCTATGGATTGTCCATCCAACTGAATATCATTGTCTGTACAATAGACATTTTTCACCTATTTGAGTGTTCTTGTGTGAATAGTTAGGTTGAACCCTTTTGAATTATCATGGATCTCTTTTAAATGACTCATCAATGCTCCAAGGCTTGATGCAATTAACAATGTCATCTTCAAAAAGGAGAGTCTGGGTTATAGGGAATCTCTCTTCAATTTATTCCCTTCTCCAGACACCTACATGACAATAACAAATATCTACAACCAACAATAAACTTCTCTGTTTTATGTCTCACTTAATATTAACGATCAGAGAGTTGTTAAACATCTATCTCTGTTATGCCTTTTTAAGAATTTTGTTTTTCCTTCTACTGTTTCTACTTGTTTTATAGGGAGACATTGCTCATACTCTTCCTCCATTCTCCTGTGTTAAATATTGATTTCTTTTCTAAACAAGTGCTACCCTTACTTGTCATTGAGTTCAAGTGTTTGCTGTCTAAGGGATTTTCTTGTCTTTTGTTTTTGTTTTGGTCTCTTCATTGTCCTGACTGATTTACATTTGTTAGACTTCCTCAGAAAATGATGATAGTATATATCGTCAATTGGTTTTCTAACAATTTCTCATTTTCCAGTGTTAACACTGGTTAAATAGTGTTCCATGTAGTATCTTCTCATCTTGCCTAGTTTGAAAAGGAGTTTTGTCTTTGCTCTAATGAGTTAATAGTCTGTATACACATATGACTATTTCAGAAATGACACACATTACAAACTAGTGATTTCCCAACTTAGAATACAATAAAAAATTGTGATGTTATTCATTGTTCACCATGTGTACTATTTCCCTGTTTTTTTTAAAGAAAGCACTCGTGATATAAAGGCTTGAGTTTTCTATAAAGTTGATGAGCCTTTGACTACTCTTATTTGTTACTCCTAAGACATATTTTTTGGCATCCTTTTTACTATCCTTCTTTTATGCCCACATTTGCACCGAGATAACTGAGTATTAAAATGTATGTTGATTTTATTTAGATTTTTAAAATTTTTTTTGGAGAATTTCTCTACCTCCCTATCATCGACAACAGATGCTGAAACAATGAACTGCGTTTCTCTCTATGGTGGTCTTTTTTGTTGTTGCTTTTTGTTTTAGCAAATGCTCATCATTAAAAGCAATGCCTGTTGAACCAAGTATCCTGTGAAAGGATATTTCCCACAGAGTGTGACCTAAAACCAGAAATATTCTAAAGCCAAAAAGAGAATAAGAAAAAAATTAGCAGTTACTCCAGTGCTAATAAAGTGGCCAGGGATGGACAAGTGAAGTCCCACTAAATGCTGAGAGCCAAAGGCAAAGCCTTATTCCTGAGAGAGTTCTCTCTTACTAATGAGCTCAATCTCCAGTGTCTCAGAGGAAAAGTATGCCTTTTGACCACATACGCTGATGTGCTATGTGTTGAGATGGGTGGGAAATTTTCTACAAACTAGGTCTTGGAGGACAGAAATCTAGATGAGACATATGACTCACTAGGCTCTATTCCAGTCTCTACCACTATCTCCCTTGTTGCTACTAGATAAATTACTTAATCTCTCTGTATTTCATTAATCTGCTACAAAATGGAGACAATGAAATTTAACAACCATTGGTTTTTCAAGATTTCTTTTGGATGAAAGGCACTATAGTACATAAATACCAAAGATTATGGAGAGGACCAAATCTAAGATTCTTCCATTACATGTCTACTGCTTGTTTATGTCAACATTATGCAATGTTTATGATCTAACATGTGCCTGCAGACATATTGCATTACAAATACTTTTAACTAACTCCACAGGACCAAAATCCCTCAGACTTCACTGGAGAATGGATTACTTTAGACTAACCAAATGGTATGGGTTTACTTAAATGGCAGGTATGCAACTTTGGAAGATATTAAACTATTTGTATTATATGGAACATGTGTCTTGATCCGTTGGCTTGGAAGATTGCCAGTTGTGTTCTGTTGTGTAAGAAGAAAAAATTCACTGATTATTTAAGATTTTTTTCCAGTTTATTAACAGGGTTAGTAGACCTTGGCCTTGACAAAATCATAAATAAATTGTGTTTTCCCACCAGCTGGTAAGAATAGATTGTTAATAGACAATTGTTTTGTATGGAAACAGGATTTCCACCTACTCACCTCAGAAGCCAGTTCATTAAACAACTGGGAGGAGCCAAAATTAGACTGTCCTGGTTCCGTATGTGTTAATGCTTCATTTAAATAGATTTTGTGGATGTATTCTGGCTTGACGAGCCACAGGACGCCACATGCATCCCAATTGTGTCTTTGGCAGACTCCTAAATCACACTCTGGATGGTTAATGTTCTTACTGACAACAGCATCTATATTTGAAAGGCCCCAGAGGTGAGGTGGGGAGGACAGTGGGGAAATAAAACATATATAATTATGTTGTTGGTTATTTAATGAGATCACAAAGGGCAACACAGAGCTTCAGTGACTGTGAAAATAATATTATTCCTTCACATTTATAACTGCATTAAATGAGGCAGAGTGACCCTAAATCCAAAGCTGCCAGAACCTGAAAGAGAAAACAAGTGAAATTGTTAGGAATGAAAGCCTATGGTATTGATGATGATGATGATGATGATGATAATGATGACATTTATATAAAAATGGAAATGCATCTGAATCTATGATTACATTTGTATGGGGTGTTCTACTTTCTTTACCAATGCAAATCCTCAATTTTTATGCAGTTTATAGTTCTAGAGAGTTGCTTCCAGCCCTGAGAGATCTAGCAACTTGCCCAAAGTCACGTCCCCAATGTGAGTCAGACACAGTCTCCTGTTCCAGGTCTTCCTGACTTTAAGGCTGGCTCTCTATTAAACATGCCATGCTTCCTGGAGACATTTATATAGTGCTTTAAAATTTTCCAAGGACTTTGTATACACGATCTCATCTAAAAGGCATTATTATTCTTATTTTACAAATGATAAAATTGAGATTCAGAGATTAAGTGATTTTGCCATGGTCACCCTGCTGACAAAGGTAGGATTTGAACTTGGATCTTCCTCTATCCACCATGCCCAGTTGAAAGGGCATAACATTATTCCCTTAATATGAACCTCTTTTGGAATACTTTTGTATAATGTATATTATATATATGTATATATTATATATAATATAATAATATATGTTAGGTATAATATATGTATAATATATACATGTGTGTGTATAAAACTTTTCCCCAATTACATGCAAAAACAACTTTTAACATTTGTTTTTTGAAATTTTTTTGTTTCAAATTCTTTATCTCCTTCCCTTCCCACCCCCCATCATTGAGAAGGCAAGCAAATTGATATAGGTTATACACATATAGTCATGCAAAATATATTTCCATGTTAGTCATGTTGTGAAAGAAAACAGATTTTTTTTAAAAAAGCAAGAAAAATAGAAGAAAGAAAAAGTATGCTTTGATCTACATTCAGAGCATTTTTCATTATCATATTGCTGAGAATAGCTAAATCTTTCATAGTTGATCATCTTACAATGCTGCTGTTATCATATACAATGTTCCCTTGGTTCTGCTCATTTCACTTTGCATCAGTTCATGTAAGTCTTTCCAGATTTTTCTGAGAGCATCCTGGTCATCATTTCTTATGACACAATAGTATTCCATCACAATCATACTTTGTGTGATAATCTATTTTCATTTCTAATTTTAAAATTATCAGGCAATAGTAATAGAAAATTGATGGTCACATTGACATGTATCCAAAATGTTAGTTGTGTTCTTTGGGGTGCCCAGAGAAAAAGCACCCAAAGCCAAGCATCTGGGATCAATGTATTCCAATGGGTTTTTTCAACCTGAGAATCAAATAACAGTTGTACTTAACCTCAAGTTGTGGGTACTTTGATTTACATAATTTGAGTTTTCTTATTAATAGATATTTTCAGTTTTTTTAAAAACTTCCTCTTCATATCTTATTGTTTTTCAGTTGGAAAACAAACAGTGAGATTGGTGTTTGGGAGGCTTGGGCTGTGAGCATATCACTGATCGTATTACTAACTCACAGTGTGGCCTTGGGAAAGTCATTGAGCTAATCTGAGACTTAGTTTCATCATCTATAAAATAATCTCTAAGGTCTCTTCTATCTCTTTAAATCTATGATTAAGTCAAATAATTATCTTTATTTATTTATTGCTGAATAGCTCCTAAAGTCTTAATCTGATGACTTGGGATGTAATTGGATTATTGAAGGTATGCCAATGCTGGTATAAGCTCTGGCAGATTCTAAAAACCTGAAAAGGCTTGGTCTGGTGATAGATTGCATGTTGGTCATCTGAGTCAATCAATAAACATTTATTAAACACATACTGTGTGCTAGGCACTGGGGATACGAAGAAAGGCAAAAGACAGCCCCTGCTCTCAAGGAGCTCACAGCCTAATTGACCTGCAAGTAACTATCAACTATGTACAAAGACGCTATAAAGACAGTTTGGTGGTAATCAGCAAAGAGAAGGCACTAGAGTTAAGGGGAATTGAGAAGACTTTCTGTACCAGGTAGGATTTGAACTGGGGCTTGAAGGAAGCCAGAAAGCAGAGATGAGGAAGATGAGAATTCCAGGCTTGAGGGACGTCTAGGAAATGTAGTGTCTTGTGTGGGGAACAGTAGGGACACCAGTGTCACTGGAGCATAGAGTATCTGGGTGGGTGGGAGGAGGTGAAAAGGGAAGCCAGGGATGGAGTCAGGAAGATGTGTGTTCAAATGTGGCCTTAGATGCTTACTAGTTGTGTGACCTTGGGCAAGTCAACTTAACCCTTTTTGCCTCAGTTTCCTCATCTGTGAAATGACCTGGAGATGGAAATGGCAAACCTCTCCAGTATCCTTGTCAAGAAAATCCCAAATGGGGTCACGAAGAGTTGGCTATGACTGAAATGAGCAAAAAATTTTAAAGTATAAGAAGACTGGAAGGGTAAGGGTGCTGGACTAGCTGATTTGAAGGCTATGAAAGGCTTTGAATGCCATCTGAGGACAATTATTGCTAAGTCTGGAAAGGCCATTCCCAGGTTGGGCACAGGGTGATGAAATTTTCAGCTGCAGTAGTCCTCAAAGTCCACATACTAAGCACGGAAAGGTGGCATCCACCCCCTAAATATGAAGATTACTTGAAGAAGTGAAGGCTGTTAAATGGAGAATGCCCCGTACTATGATTGGAAATTGGTATGTGTACAAAGAAAGAAATATAGACACTAAAGTCAATTTTTGTTGATTTACTTCCTACTTCTAGGTATGCAGCCTGGAAAACAATACTGTTCCTATTATCGAGCCCTGGTAGCCATTTGGATTCTCTTTGGCCTTGCCTGGATTGCTCTTCTATTTAACTTATTGACCAGAGTTTTGGAAGACACAGAAAAAAAGATAGCTGAGGACCTCCACAAAATAGGAAAAGTAGGAAGAGAAAATGGGAGAAGCCTGAAAAGATTCCAGTGTGTCAGCCCTTCTCCTAAAGAGACCTTACCACTGGACACTAAAGAAAGTCCTCAGAAATTTATTTTTGAAACAGAAGAAAAGGACAATGGAGAAGAGAAAGAAACCAGTTTTCTTTGTGAATCCGTCTTGTGATGCCTCTTGAACTGAAACTATATTGTGGTGTTTGGTGAGCTATATTTTGTAAAAGGTTGTTTTGAGAAGATGATAGTCATGCTAAAAATAAATAAATTTATTTTTAAAAGAGGAGACCCTAGAAATCACCCTCATTTTACAGACAAAAAAAAACCAAAAAACAAAAACAACTGAGAACCAAGGAAGCTAAGTGACTTGGCCAAGACAAAACAAAGAAGAGGCAAAGTTATAATTCAAACTTAGGTCCCCACTCAATAAAGCTCAGCAAACATTTATTAGTTGCTTACTGTGAACAAGGTACTATGTGAGGCTCTGGTGATATGGAAACAAAAATGAAAATTTTCCACACCCTCAGGGAACTTACATTTTTCTTAGGGGGCAATATCCAGGGTCCTGTTGCCATTCTACTCCTTTTCTAAGTCCTTATGGGGGCAGTCTTGATTCTTTGATTATCAAGAAATTCTAGAAATAAGTTTGAAGACTATTCAGATTTTTGGTGATGAATTATGTCATCTGTTATCTTCAATGATATATCTAAGAAGCCATTTCAATAAATATTTGTCAAAGCCACAAAAGTTCAAAGTGTTTGCTTGTCCTGTACCTCAGAGTACAGAAATATCAGACATTTTGTGCCTATAAATGGCCCCCAGATAACCACCTCTTTAAACACCTTTTACAGACTAAATGACCTATACATTACATTGACAAACCAAGAGCACAACTTTAAATCAGCACCTGTCCCATGTCCCAAGGGACTGGGAACACTAGGGAGAAAGGAAGGTCTTGAGAACCAAGGTAAAAGATGGGCTGGGGAGGGAATAAATAATGTTAACTCCCTTTCATTAGCTGGGAAAGAATCAAACAAGTGTGGCATGGGATCTGCAGATACCTCTGCTCCTTGAGAAATAGAACTGCATGAATATTCAATGAGAGAATTTTTCTGTGACTAAATTCAGCCTTAGAATGCTGTCCAGAAAAGGGGATCACATTTTCTTTTTGAAATTAGTCACTCCAAGGGTTCTGAGAGCCCTGGGCAGAAAAGATGTACAGAACCTTGGTCGCTCACTGCCATATGTAACTCCTTCCCTCCAGGTTCAGGAAGAAGAGGTGATTCTTCTAGGTAAAGTTAACCTGTACTCTACCTGTACTCTTGAACCTATGCCCTTCTGTGCCCTTCTTTCTTGTGCAACTTCGGTCTCTCCCTCTATCTCTATTGTTGCCTTTTCCCCATCATTGTGTGTGGGAGGGAATGAGGGAAAGAGGTGATTGAGAGGGTGGGAGGCCAAGTCCTTACTAGCCTAAAATGCAAACAAACAAAACCCTTCCATTGACAATTCCACCCCCTCAAAAGAGTTTCTTATCTTCTTCCTCCCTCTTAACTACATACTCCTAGAAAGAGTACTCTATGCTCAATCTCCACTTCCTTGCCATGTATTCACTCATCAGCCCCTTGCAAGATGGCTTAATATCTGAAATAGATTACTAATGATAGCCTTATCTCTAAATTAAACAACCTCTTTCCCATCCTCATTCTCCTTGACCTCTCTGAGGTATTTGACACTGAGGGCAGTGTTCCTCTCCTCCCAGGACTTCCATGTCACTGCATTCTCATAATTCTCCTCCCAAATGGTTTTTTTTCCCTGTCTCTGGCTCCTCATTCTCATCCCATCCTTTAAACATGGATGTTCCACAACATTCTGTCCTGGGCCCTTTTCTCTTCTCTATTTATACACTAATCCTTCGTGAAATTTTCTACTCCCACAGCTTCAATTTTCACCTCTATTCAGATGATGACTTCCAAATCATAGTCTCAACCCTCAGCCTCTCTCCAGAGATACAGTACTATATTCCCCACCACATGCTAGGTATTGTCAACACCTCTAAAATTGAATTCTTTTCCCTCACTAAACTTGCCCCTTCCCTTAACTTTCCTACTTCTATTAATTATATTAATACATTACATTAATATATTAATTAATTCCTAAGATCTACCCTTCAATTCACCCAGGCGCATCTTTGACTCTTCTCATTCCCTTATGCCTCTTACCCAATGAGTTTCTGAGTCCCGTTGTTTCTACCTGTACAACATCTCACAAATTTGGCTCCTCTCCTCTACTACCCCTGCAACCAACTCTTGTCAACTCTACCTCCACAAGAACTCTCACATTTGTCCCTTTTTCCTCACACAGTCAACCACCCCCATTCACCTCTTACCTGGATTATTACAACAGTCTCCCTGCTTCCAGTCTCTACCCTCTCCAATTCTTCTTCTTCCACATAGCTGAAAAATAATCTTCCTACAGTATAAGCCTAACCATGTCATTTTCTTGCTCAAAAATCTTTAACTTCTTTTTTTGTTTTGTTTTCGTTTGACTTTTATTTTCACTCTAATGTCATTTACTCTGGTGCCATAAGTTTTTGTTTCTTCAGTTTCTTCTGGGATATCTTTTTCTTTTGAGCAACCTCCTTTTCTGATTTAGGAACAACTTGTTCCTTTTCAGTAAGTATCATCTCAATACGGCAAGGAGAATTCATGTATGGGTTGATTCGACCAAAAGCCCTGTAAGTATGCTTTTGCATTTTGGAAACCTTGTTAACCTGGATATGCTCAACGACAAGAGAATCCACATCCAAGCCCTTCAGTTCCGTGTTACTCTCTGCATTTTTAAGCATATGCAGTAAGAATTCAGCACTCCTTTTGAAGGCCAATGACCCTGTGTCCAACCCCATTGCTTAGCCTGGGCACACCTGCCAACTCCACTATTATACTGACGGGAGGGAACACATTATTTCTTCAATGTGACATCTTTCAGATACTTGGTAGCTTTTTGGATATGCATGCCCTTGATAGTTCAGGCTGTTTCACGGGTGTTCTTGAAGTTCTTGAAGATCTGAACCCCTTGACTTGCATGATTTTGTGGGGTTCTCTGGATCAAGAGAGTACCTCATCATTTTAAATAATGGCTCAAGGGAAGAGTCAAAATGGGAACTTCTTAGCCTAGCATTTAAAGTCCTTTGCAGTCTGGCTACAACCTACCTCTCCAGATTTAATATACGTTATGCCCCTTCCTATATTCTATGTACTCTGAGTTTGGAATTCTACCTCTTGCCTCCAATGCTTTCATACATGCCTCATAGGTACACTGTCTATAGCTCAGAGTCTTAGAATCCTTAGCTTCTGTCAAAGCTTAATTTAAATATTGCCCCCTCCTCAAACCTTTTCTTGATCCCTCAGTCACTCATGCTTGCCCCTTCGAATTGCTTTACATTCACCTATTGGTGTTCATGTTGTATCTCCTGGTAGAGTATAAGCTCCTTGAGGACTGGAATGGTGTTTCTTTTTCTTTTTCTCTCTGTGTCCTTGGTACCCTTGTACATAGTGCATATTGAACTTCTGGGAAGTTGAATATTACTATTCTTCTTGTTGTTGTGGTTCAGTTGTTCCATTCATGTCCAACTCTTTATGACCTCAATTGGGGTTTTCTTGGCAAAGATACTGAAATGATTTGCCATTTCCCTATCCAGCTCATTTCACAAATGAGGAAACTCAGTCAGACAGGATTAAGTGACTTGCCCAGAGTCACACAGCTAGTGAGTGTCTGAGGCCACATTTGAATTCATGTCTTCCTGACTCTAAGTTAGGCACTCTATCCACTGTCACCTAGTTGCCCATCACTAAACTAGTTGAGGCCTTCATCAGTTCTCATCTAGACCACTGTAATAACCTCTTAAATCATCTCTTCATTTCCATTTGAAATCTTTTTCAATCCACCCTCCAAAGCACTGTCCAAATAACCTTTATAACACATCAGTATGATTGTGTCACTCCTCTCTTCAAAATCCTCAGTGTCTATTAAATAAATTATATATTTCTGATCCATCCAGCTTTTAAATTTTATAGATAAGGTAATTGAGACACAGAGATTTTGTTGCTCTGACTCTATCCTACCTGACTATCCTTATGTTATACTGCCTCCCTTCAAAGTCTAACTTACAGTCAAATTTGATTACTTTTCAGCTCCTGTTTGCCTTTTTGATCTGTCCCACGTCTGTGCCTTTGCTCATGCCACCCCTGATATGAGGAAGAAACTCCCTCCTCCACCCCAAGGATGCCTCCACCTCTTGAAATCCTTCCCTTTCTTCAAGAGCCACCTCAGATGTTATCTCCATAATGAAGCTTGTCCTATTCTGGCTCATCTTCAATTTTGTCAAAGCACTTTCCCTGGAATTCTCTGCACTTATCTCAGTCTCCTTTAAAGTTTTTTTTAAATTAAAATTTTTTAAACTTTTTTTTCCAAGCAGCAAAAATCTATTTTTTCTCCCTCCTACTTCCACCCCAGGCATTTGAGAACTCAGCCTCTTTTTATTAGAGTTATTCATCCTAGAGTTGTTAGCTCCCACAGAAATGGATTTACTTGTAATTATGTCCCCAGCAGCAATCACAGTGCCTTGCCAATAGTAGTCAATTAATAAATTTTTATTAAATTGAATTGATTTGCATCTTTTTGTTGAATGTAACCAACCCTTGGTCCTCCATAGATGGGTACTATTTCTTTAAAGCTAACTTAAATTTTTATTGCTATTTTAATGTGGCTTCCATTTTTTTTGTCCTTGTTTTGCCAACATTTCCAACTGTCTTTGCAAAGAGCACTGTGCTAGAGGAACTGAGAACCCTGTATAACATTATAATGTCACAAATATGAACAATATTTGTACTTGAATTCCTATACATAGCACCCATCCGTTCAGCTAATTACTCCCATTACATGATACCATTTAATTATTGCAGGGAAAGCCTTAGGGTTAGGAAAATGACAAAACTAAAAGGAGCATCTTCCTAAGGCATTCTTATTAGAGAGGGAACAGTTGTTAAGAAGCCTTGCATTAGTTTGAGATTTTTTTTCTTCTGCATCTCTCCCTTTTTCACCCTGACAGTCTTTCCCACCCTCCCTCCCCATCCATCCATCCATCCATCCATCCTGCTAACCAGAGATAGAATGATGGCCCCATACTTCCTGAAAAAGTTGTACAGACCCATTGCACAAGAGGTTTGAGGTTTGAGGCCCCTGAGAAACACAGGAAAAAAAACATTCAAAACTTTAGGCACTTCCTAATTATATTTGTATAGACATTTCTCACAAGTGCTCCTGGGGCTCTGCCAAGTAGGACAAACATCAACGTGTTGGCTTTCCAAACACATTAGGCTCTCACCCCTTCCTTATTCCTATTCAGGATTGCTCACTAGTGATAGAGTATGTTTGCCCAGGCAGTAAGACCTTCCCAGAAGCTAGGTTCTGAAACTCTCTCTCCAGGTCTTTAGCAGATTTTGAGACCCAAAATGAAACCCTGAAAACATATTATCCCAGAGAGGCAGTAAGGCCTCCCAAATGTATAGCTAACTGACTAAATCTGCGTATAGTTCTACATCAGAAATTAAACACCATGACAGGAAAAGAGAAGAAAATTGGACTACAGATAGATCCAATGGCATCCCATAGGTCTACAACCAGGTGCTTTCCTAAGCTTATAATTATTAAGCTACTTTTTTTCCTTACAAGTTTGTACTAAATGTACTAAAAAATAAGTACCATAGAATTGTAGCATTTTGATATAGAAGGAGCTTAAGAAATTATATAGTCTAACTTTCTCATTTTATAGGTAAGGTAACTGAGGCCCATCAACTTTTCATAACTTGATTATGGTAGTAAATGATTGACCTAAATCTCCTAATACCTAATCTATCAATCCCTATTCCATTATCCTGTCTTTCCAAGTGGAGACAATGGAGCACATCCGCTTAGCCTGTAAACGAAGACAGCTTTGGTGGAAAATCTGGTGGAAGAAAGGGCTTTGATCATAAATGAAAAAATGACCAGGTATGTCTCTGGGATATATTTGTATCTGGTCATACGTAAGACCTCAGGATTGGGTCTGTAACAGAACTAGCATTTCCCTGATGAAGCTTCTTTCCTCTTACTCACAGCATGGGGAAGTTTTACCTAAAAGAAGACAAAGATGCCCTGGGGCCAGATCAGTTTATGTGATTGGTTCCTATTTCCCTGCAGCTTTCTTCCCCACCCTACCCCCAACCCCTAGCCAACAAGAGGTAAGTCTAGGCCAAAATTGACCTTGGATCGCTTGGTCACAGATTCCCTGATTCAGCTTTCTTGCCATGTAAGGGCATAATAAGTTCGATCCGTGTGGAATTTATGTCCATCAGACTGCGTATATTTCCAAAACTCATGTGAGAAAAGTCATTCTGCTCTACACTACCAACCAGACTCATTTCTATATAGAGACTAAGGGGTCCATCTAAAGCAGCTAAGTGTCACCATGTCTTTTTTAATACCCGGGCTGAATTAGGGCAAAGTAAACCTCCTTTGTAAATGTTCAATGACTTGGGAGTGTCTCATTTAGTCTCAACATGGAATGTGGCCCTAGAAGGTACTGGTGTTAAAATTATACTAGTCTAAAATGAAAAACTTCAGGAATGACAATTTGAGTTTTGAGATTTCAGATCTGCTCTAAGGTATTACTAATGAAACCTCTGTCTTGGCATGTGGTACTTTGAAAAACTTTTATTTCATTTTGTTGAAAAGCATTTATTTTTTTCTCCCTTCTACCCACCCCCATTTAAAAAAGAAAAAGAAAAACATTTTAATAAATAGGTATAGTCAAACAAAGAAAGTCTTCCATTACCCTGTCCAAAAATGTATGTCTTATTCTGCATCTTGAGTCTGTCTTCTCTCTGTTGGGAGGTGGGCAGCATGCTTCACCATTGGTCCTCTGGAATTGTTTTTGGTTTATGAGTTAATCAGAGATGAGCCTTTTAAAGTTGTTTTTCTTTTCAATGTTGTTAATATATCAGTTGTGCTGCTCACTTCACTCTGTCTCCTTTCATGCAGGTCTTTCTAGGTTTCCCTGAAAACATCCCTTTCATCATTTCTTGTGGCATAGTAGTCTTTAATTACATCCATATACCATAATTTGATCAGCCACTCCCCAAACGACCTTCTTAATTTCCAGTCTTTCGGCACCACCAAAAGAGCTGCAATATATATATTTTGTACAAATGAGCCCTTTCTCTTTGAATTATTGGATAGTATTGGTATTGGTCATCCACAATTAGGGACTTTGGGAGCATAGTCCCAAATTGTTTTCAGAATGGCTGAACAGGTCCACCAACAGTCCATTGATAATTTACCTGTTCTCCCACAACCCCTCCGACATTTGTCTTTCATTTTTTGTCATCTGAATGTAGGTATTTTAATAAACTACAATAGGATCATCAAAAAGAAACCTATTTCCCCCAAAACTTATACTGCATATTAAATAAAATGATGCATGGAGACAAGTTTGCCTTATGAAATAACTCATAATAAATTTAACTAAGTGTAGAATCATAGATCCAGAAGCAATCTCAAGATAGTGTCTGGTCTAGCCCTGTGCCTTTAGACAGATTATTGTCTAAATCACCTAGGGTAGATTAATTGTATTAAGGCATGGGAAAGGCAGTATTGCATTTGTCAAATGGATCCTTAGGCTTGGCAGAAAATTAAATGTACTGCACCAATTCTAATAACTCCATTAAATGCTGCCTGTCATTTTATATGAAAAGATCACGTGGTCGTCTGTTATTTCACCACAAGAAGCTGTACTTACTTAAATGCTACTTTACCTTAAAATTTAATGCTGAAACAGTGTGAATGTTTACCTTTTACTTCTAATTTGCCAAACAAATCCCAGTTTGTAATATGAATTTTCTTTCTCTTCACTCCAGCTGTTTGGGGAGGATTGGAGTGATATTTGAAAAGCTGAAACTTTGGAGTAATTAGTTGAAAGCTCAAACAGCATAAAAAAAGGATAATCACATTTGGAGATGGACAAAATTAAGCCATTTTGCCTATGTCCCTAGGTACTATACCAAAATTGAATTTGAGTTTTTAAGTCTTAGCGCTTGTCCATTTTATTTATCTGTTCATTGGAATGGATATATACCTACATATATATATAATATGAATACATAGCTTTTATATACGCATATACATGTGTGTATATCTATATAGTCTATATATTACACATTAATTCATTTATAGTATAGTCTTTATACATGTATGTGTATATACACATATACATACCTACAGTTTTTAGACTACCACTACTTGTCCTGATGTGAAGAATTCCTTGGTCTCCTTCAGGTAGCTTAATGAGCAAAAATGTTAGGATGTTTTAAAAAGAAAATGTCTGTTTTCCTTCCTCATGCTAGGCCATGTGGTATTTAACTCAGATCAGTTCTTTTAATCTAAAATGTCATTTAAATTAATAGCCTCTTTTTAAAGTTTGGCACTCAGCAAAATGGCCCAGGACCAGAAGTTCTCTCTTATTGAAACTATTAAATTTAATGGGGTTTTTCAAAATGTCCAGATAAAAACCAATCTTTAATGCCATGTCCTAATTTAGCATTCTTATTAATAGTACAATTCTCTCCCACTGCCCAAGTAAAATTAGCCTTAAAATGAATGGATTAGAGACTACAGCAATAAGGTAGCAACAATACCATTTTTATCACATTTGTGGTCTACCACTAATGATGGGGGTGTGTCAAGGCACCATTTAGAAAATGAATGAAAAAATCACTTGAAAATATGGCAGGACACCATGCTGTCATCATAGCTGTCCAGAGAAGCAAGAGTTAGATGTCTTCTGTAACTAGTAGTAACAAAAAGACTCTGAGGGTGAATGCTGGGACAAAAGTCAGAGGTCATACCGGGAATAGTAGAGGTCAAATTTCCTTGATGAACATACCAATAAAGTCTAGGTTTCTTCTAAATGGTACCTAGTTTTAGAGGAATGTAGCAGCAAGTCCAGTCTAAACTTTCATTAGATGCAATCATTTTCAGCAGTTCACCATGAAGGCAATCTTGAACAGAGAACATTCACCATGAACAAAACCCAAACTCCCCTAGATTTGACAGGGGGAATAAAAACAGTGAGAATCTAAGAGTAATAGCACATGGGCTTTAGCTCCAGCTCTTGGACACATTAGACATTGTTTTCCAGTTTTGTGGCTCAGTTTCATCCCTTGTAAAATAGTGATGCTTCCTATCCCACCTTGTACACAGACCCTCCTCTATTTGTCACCTTCTTTATTAGAATGTGAACTCCTCAAGAATAGGATCTGTCTTGCTTTTCTATTTCTGTTCCCAGTGATTAGCACAGGGTTGTTTTTTTTTTTACATTGCAAACACTAAAAGCTTTTTCATTCATTCATATGTATAAAGATAGATTATATATTTAAAGATTATATATGTACATACATACATGAGAAATATTCTATGTATGCACACATTAATGCAAAAGCATTTAAGAATTACTATGAGGGAAGATGTGGGAGACAAAGGGAAAAAGAACTTTCCCATACCAAGAGTTGGATGCATTTAACCACATGTTACCTACGTCTGTGCTTCACTGCCACTGTGCTCTAAACATGGGCTCACTTTTCCTATAAACCTGTGTTTATTTGTGGGAGACTCCACCTCAAGCTTATGGGGAGAATAGTTTGTGGCAATTGTTCTCACATGTCCAAAACAGAAGTCATTATCTTTCGCTCTAAACCCTACCTGCACTCCTATCGTCCATATTAATACGGAGGGTAAGACCATTGTCTTAGTCCCTTAGGTTTGCAACCTGGGAGTCATCCTGGATTTCTCACTATCTCTCAATCCCCATATCCAAACTGTTGCCAAGGTCTGTCAATTTTACCTTTGCAGTATCTCTAGAATACTCCCCCTGCCCCGCCTTCTCTCCTCTGACACTGGTGCAGACCTTTATTACCTCGTGCTTGGACTATTGCAATAGCCTGCTAGTGAGTCTGCCTATTTCAAGTCTCTCCCCATTCCAATCTATTCTCCATTCAGCCACTAAAGTGATTTTCCAAAAGCACAGGTCCTATTATATTACTCCTTCCCCCAGTGGCTCCAGTGGCTTCCTCCAGGAGCAAATGCAAAGTGCTCTGTTTGGCATTCAAAGCCCTTCAGAACCTAGCCCCCTCCTGCCCTTCTAGAGTTCTTGAGCCTTACTCCCCAGCACATGGTCTTTGATCCAGTGACAATGGCCTCCTGGTTGTTCCAAGAACAAGATACTCCTTCTCAGCTCTCGGTATTCTCTCTGACTGTTCCCCATGACTGGAATGGTCTCCCTCCTCCACTCTGACTACTGACCTCCTTGGCTTCTTTTAAGTCCTAGCTAAAATCCTACATTCTATAGGAAGCAATCCCTTCTTAAATTCCAATGCCTATTAATTATTTCCTATTTATCCTCTATATAGCCCATTTTGTATATATTTATTTGAAAATTGTCTCTTCCATTAAATTGCAACCTCCTTGAGGGCAGGGTCTGTATCCCCATAACTTAGCACAATACCTGGTATGTAGTAAGCACTTTTAGAAAGCTGACTGATTGATCAATGGTGCTGTATGCCATTTCTATACAATATATGATACCTGGGCTTGTTCTGGATAGCATATGTACCCACTGCCCCATGCAAATATCTGCTATAACTCCTAGATAGTTTGGAACAAAGGAGTATCCCCTTCCTCCAAGGGAAGTTGAAGAGAGAGTCTCTTCAAGAGTCTTTACATGCTCTAAGGATAGGAGCATATATAAGCAGAGGAACAAAGGTCAAAATCATTCTTAATAAGGTCTGTTGAGTAGGCTGCTCTTCTGGACTCAAAGACCAATATTCTTTGATCCAAACCCCTCCTTCTGCAGTCTTCACAAAGATTGAAGGATTGGTGTCATCCCAAAGTCCTCCAATGCTATAAATGTGTCCCAGATAGCTGGGGAGCTCAGGCCAGTTCTACACGTGTTTCATGGGCTATGCCCCATAGGTCCATCACCCCACATATACCAGTGGATGTGTTCCATTACAATCTCTGATATGTGTGTAAGATAAGAGGGTAGGACAAGATGGTCTCTGAGGTTCCTTCCAACTCTAGACCTCCAATATCTCTCTTTCAAGTGATTGGCTTTGCCAAAATTCTCATTCACTTTTCATTCTCAGTTACCAAAAGTGACTCTCTGGTTCATGGTGGGAGAAGAGGTATATTCAAAAATGAAGGGGCTGTAGAAAGAAAAGACATCAATACAAAACTTTTAAAAATTCTATCATTAGAATTCATTTGAAAATAACTGCTTAAACTAGTTAGAAGGTTCTTGTCCTCTTTTAAAAGGTATGTTCTCATTAGTGTGAGAATTAAGTAGTTTAGAGACTAAAGGCAAGTGAAGACAAGCAGATAATCTAGGTCAGAATCTCCTTTGGCTGAATTTTCAACTAAAATTCCAGGTAAAATATCATTCACTATCCACACCAATAAAGTTCCTTGTTAAAACTTTAAAGCAGAAATTCTTTTCTACCACAAAAGGCAGTACAAGATAGTAAAAAGTATGTTAGATTTGGCATCAGAAAAAATGAGTCTGGTTTCTTCCTCTGCCACTTACTACCTGTGTGACCTTAGGAAAGTATTTTCCCTTTTTATTTTATTATTTATTTACATCTAACATTCATTAGAAAAATGTTTTTATGTTCCAAATCCTCTCCCTCCCTCTAGCCCTTCCCCCACCCATTGAGAAGGCAAGCAATATGATTACAATTATATATGTGAAATCATGCAAAACATATTTCCATATTGCAAAAAAGCAAGAAAAATAAAGTTAAAAATTATACTTCAATTTGCACTCCTTTTATCAATTTTCTTGGGAGGTAGATAGCATTTTTCGTCATGAGTTCTTTAGAAATATCTTGTATCATAGTATTGATCAGAGTACTTAAGTCTTCTACAATTCCTCATTACAATGTTGCTGTTACTGTGTACAATGATCTCTTGGTTCTACTCATTTCATTCTGCATCAATTCACATAGGTTCTCCTAGGTTTTTCTGAAACCATCCTGCTTGTTATTTCTTATAGCACATTCCATCTCACACATATACCACAACTTTTTAAGCTATTCCCCAAATGATGGGCATCTTCTCAATTTCCAATTCTTTGCCACCAGAAAATAAGCTGCTCTAGATATTTTTGCACACATGAGCTTTTTTCCTTTTTCATTGATCTCTTTGAAATATAGACCTACTAGTGGTATTATTGGGTCAAAGGGTATGAACAGTTTTATAGCCCTTTGGGCAGAGTCCCAAATTGTTCTTCAGAATGGTTGGCTCAGTTTACATTTCCACTAAGAGTGCATATTTTTCCACATCCCCTCTAGCATTTGTTATTTTCCTTTTCTGTCATGTTAGCTAATCTGATAGGTGTGAAGTGGAAGAGTTGTTTTAATTTCATTTCTCTAATCAATAGTAATTTAGAGCATTTTTTCATATCACTACAGATAACTTTGATTTCTTTTGAAAACTGCCTGCTCATATCCTTTGACTGTTTATCAATTGTGGAATGGCTCTTATGTTCCCTATATATTTGAGAAATGAGGCTTTTATAGAAGAAACTTGCTATACATCTCCCCCCAGTTTTTCCTGTTTTATTTCTAATTTGAAGTACATTAGTTTTGTTTGTACAAAAACTTTTAAATTTTATGTAATCAAATTTATCCATTACAATTCCTGTGATCCTCTCTGTCTCTTCTTTGATCATAAACTCTTACGTTATCTATAGTTCTGACATGCAAAATTTTTCATGCTCGTTTAATTTGCTTATCATATCACATTTTGTGTCTAAATCATTTACCCATTTTGACCTTAGCTTGGTATGTGGTATGAGATGTTGGTCTATGCCAAGTTTCTGCCAAACTGCTTTGCTTTTTGTCAAATATCGATCTCTTGCTCCAAAACCTCGGATCTTTGGGTTTACCAAACATTAGATTACTATGGTCATTTACTACTATGTATTGTGTACCTAATCGCTTCCACTGATTCCCCATTCTATTTCTTAGCCAGTATCAAATTGTTTTGATACTTAGCACTGCATAATATAGGCAGAATCTGGTACTTCTAGGTCACCTTCCTTCATATTTTTTCCATTGATTCTCTTGATATTCTTGAGTTTTCATTTTTCCAGGTAAATTTTGTTATTATTTTTTTCTAGCCATATAAAACAAATCTTTGGTAGTTTCACCAATATGACACTGAATAAGTAAGTTAACTTAGGTAGAGTTGTCATTTTTATTATGTTGGCTTAGGCTACCCCTGAGCAATTAATATTTATCCAGTTGTTTAGATCGTTTTTGTTATTTATATAGTCAATTATATTTATAGCTATCCTAACACTAAACCAGACCTCCATTCCTGATATAAATTTCACCTGGTCATACTGTGTGATCTTTGAGTTTTATTGCTGCAATCTCCTTGCTAGTATCTTATTTAAAATTTTTACATCAATATTCATTAGGGAAATTGGTCTATAGTTTTCTTTCTCTATTTTTTCTCTCCTTGGTTTAGGTATAATGACCATATTTGTGTTATAGAAGGAATATATAGGACTCCTTTACCTATTATTTCCAAATAGTTTATATAATATCAGGATTATAAATGTTTGGTAGAATTCACTTGTAAATCCATATGGTCCTGGGGATTTTTTCTTAGGGATTGCATATATAACTTGTTCAATTTCTTTTTCTAAGATAGGATTGTCTAAGTATTCTACTTCCTCTGCTGTTACTCTTGGCAATTATATTTTTGCAAATATTTATCCATTAGATTGTCATATTTATTGGCATATAATTGGGCAAAATAGCTCCTAACAATTACTTTAATTTCATCTTCATTCGTGGTGAATTCATAGTTAAGAAAAAAATTATGCTCATTTCTATTCCCATTCAATTTTCTCCAATGGTCTATCATATCTAACATTTCTAAAATTCTATTCATATCCTTTACTTCTTTCTTGTTTATTTTATGGTTTGATTTATCTAATTCTGAGAGGAGAAAGTTGAGGTTCCCCACTAATATAGTTTTATTCTCTATTTCCTCCTGTAACTCATTTAACTTTTCCCTTAACAATTTGGATGCTCTTTCATTTGGTGCATATTTTTTTAGTATTCAAATTACATAAATATATGTGGTATTTTTTGCAAAATGTATTTTCTATGTTTGTCTCTTTTAATTGGATCTATTTTTTGCTTTGTCTTTGTCTGAGATGATGACTGCTACCCGTGCCTTTTTTTTTATCTCTGCCCTAGTCTCTTAACCCTATGCGTCTTACAGTAAGCATGTTTCTTGTATACAACACATTGTTGGATTATGATTTCTAATCTATTCTGCTATCCACTTCTTTTCTGTGGGTGAGTTCATTGCATTCATATTCACAGTTATGATTGCCAACTGTGTTATTTCCCTCCATCTTATTTTTTTCTGTTTATCCTTTTATCTTTCTTTCCTCAAAAGTCTGTTTTGCTTTTGACCACTGCCTCCCTTAATCCACCCAACCTTTTACCACTCCCCTCCTTCATCCCCTTCCTCCCCTACTTCCCTATTGGGTAAGACAGACATGTGTATATGTTCTCCCCTCTTTGAACCAATTCTGATGAGAGTGAAGTTCAACATCGCATGCTATTTTCCTTTCCACTGTAAAATCTCCTCTTTTATGTGAGATAATTCCCCCCATTCTTCCTTTCTCTTTCCCCTTCTTTCAGTGACTCTAGTAGATCTTTCTCACCCTCTCATTTTTTTAGATCATCCCAACATAATCAACTCATACCCATGTCCTCTGTCTATGTAGACTCCTTCTAAGTGTCCTAATAATGACAAAATTCTTGGGAGTTACATGTATCATCATCCCATATAGGAAGCTAAACAATTTAACTTTATTGATTCCCTTATGCTTTCTCTTTCATGTTTACTTTTTCATGCTTTTTTGGTCTTGTGTTTACATGTCCAATTTTCTATTCAGCTCTGGTCTTTTCATCAGGAATGCTCAAAAATCCTCTATTTCATTAAATACCTACCCCCCCCCAAAAGATTGTGTTCAGTTTTGCTGGATACAATAACATGGTTGTAATCCTAGCTCCTTTGTCTTCTAGTATATCACATCCTAAACCATCCACTACTTTAACATGGCTGCTAAATCTTGTGTGATACTGACTATGGCTCCACAATATTGAATGATTTCTTTCTGACTACTTGCAATATTTTCTTCTGGACCTGGGTAGTCTGGAATTTGGCTAGAATATTCTTCTGGACCTGGGTAGTCTGGAATTTGGCTAGAAGTTTTTATTCGGTTATCTCTTTCAGGAGGTCTCTTTTCAGTGAGTGGATCACCTCCTGAAAATTGCCCCAACATCTTAGAACCAGAGGGTAAAATAGAAATTTTTTAAGATATTGGGGCAGTTTTCCTTGTTAATTTCTGGAAATATGGTGTTTATGTTCTTTTTTTGATCATGGCTTTCATGTTGTCCAATTATCTCTCCTTGATCTGTTTTCTAGGTCAGTTGTTTTTCCAATGAAATATTTCACATTTTCTTCTATTTTTTCATTTTTTAAATTTTGTTTTACTTTTTCTTAATGTATCGTGTAATCATCAGCTTCCACTTGCTGAATTTTAATTTTTAAGGAACTTTTTCTCTTCAGTGAGCTTCTGTACCTCTTTCACCATTTGACTAGTTCTGCCTTTTAAGACACTCTTTTCTTCAGTGAATTGGTGTGCTTTTACTGTTTGGCCAATTTTGTTTTTTAAAGAGTTATTTTCTTCAGTACTTTTTTGTGCCTCTTTTACCAAGCTGTTAATTATCTTTTCATAATTTTTCTCATCACTCTCATTTCTTTCCCCAAATTTTCCTCTATCACTCTTACCTCTTTCTGTAGCTCTTCCAGAAATTCTTGTTGGGCTTGTGTGTGGTTTCCATTTTTTCTTTGAGGCTTTGTTGCACCTATTTTCACATTGTTGTCTTCTTCTGGGTTTCTGTCTTGGTCTTCCCTGCCACTGTAGTATCTTTTTATAATAAAGTTCTTTTTTATTGTTGTTGTTTGCTAGCCTATGTCTTTTTCCCCTTTTTTGTATATAGCATGTTATTTTTTCTGATTACATGTAAAGATAGTTTTCAACATTTCTTTTTTATAAGATTTTGAGTTCTAAATTTTCCCTCCTCCCTCCAGCCCCCTTCCCCAAGATAGCATGCAATCTGACATAAGCTATACATGTACAATCATATTAAACATGTTTTCACATTAATCATGTTGTGAAGGAAGAATCAGAACAAAAGAGAAAGACCATGAGAAAGAAAAAACAAAACAAAACAAAAAGAGATAATAGTATGCTTCGATCTGCATTCAGACTCCATAGTTCTTTCTCTAGATATCATTTTCCATTGTGAGTCTTCTGTTTTGTCTTGTATCATTGCATTGCTGAGAAGAGCTATACAATTGTCTTGTATCATTGTATTGCTGAGAAGAGCTAAGTCAGTCATAGTTGAGGATCACATAATGTTGCTGTTACTGTGTACAATGTTCTCCTGGTTCTGCTTGCTTCACTCAGCATCAGTTCATGTAAGTCTTTCCGGGTTTTTTCTGGAATCTGCCTGCTCATCATTGCTTTTAGCACAATAGTATTCCATTACATTTATATATCACAATTTGTTCAGCCATTCCCCAATTGATGGGCATCCTCTCAATTTCCAATTCTTGGCCACCACAAAAAGAGCTGCTATAAATAATTTTGTACATGGGGGTCCTTTCTCATTTTTTTATGACCTGTTTGGGATACAGAGCTACTAGTGGTATTGCTGGATCAAAGGGTATGCAGTTTGATTGCCCTTTGTGTATAGTTCCAAATTGCTTTCCAGAATGGTTGGTTCAGTTCACAACTCTCCCAATAGTGCATTAGTGTCCCAATTTTCCCATATCTTCTCCAATATTAATTATTTCATGTTTCTGCCATATTAGCCAATGTGATAGTTGTGATGTGGTACCTCAGAGCTGTTTTAATTTGTACTTCTCTAATCAATAGTGATTTAGAGCATTTTTATAAGACTATAAATAGTTTTAATTTCTTTATCTGAAAACTTCCTGTTCATATATTTTGACCAATTATCAATTGGAGAATGACTTGTATTCTTATCAGTTTGACTCAGTTCTCTATATATTTGAGAAATGAGACCTTTATCAGAAACACTTCCTGTAAAAATTGTTTCCTGTTTCTTGACCTTGAACTTTATGTTAAAGTTCAGGGTGGGGACAGAGTGTTCCAAGCCTCAGGCTTTTTGGGGACTGCTGCTTTCAAAGCTAGTTCTGTGGGTCTGTAAATTTTTGGTGCCTCCAAGTTGCTTTGATCTGGGGAGAGGTGTGGTCACTGTTCTCTTGGTTGTGCTCTGGTCTTTACCCAGGAAGGGCCCCTGCTTCCTTGAAGTTACATGTACTAGTGCTCCTCTTTCCCCTGGAATGTATTCCAACTCAAGAACTCTTGAAGCTCCTATTGTAGGTGCCTCCACGGTCCATGCTTGGTGCTGCTGCAGCATAGGCTCCAGGCCCACCCCTCACCTGGCATCACAGACCTCTTCTTCCAACCTCCTAAGTTGTCTTGGGCTGGAAAAATGTCTAACTTCTACCTTTTGTTGGCTACACCGTTCCAGAATTTGATTTGATGTGTTATTTTAAATTTGTTTGTAAGGGAATGTTGGGTGATTTTCCTGGGGTGCTGCCTCTAATTCTGCCATCTTTCTTAGGGAAATTTCTTAACTTCACTTGGCCTCAGTTTCCTCAAATGAAGGGGTTGAACTACATTGTCTCTAAGGTCTCTTTGAGTGCTAAACCTATGTTTTCAACTTTTGAGGCTTTTCTATTGATAATTAGAGAAATGCCAAGACCCTACATAAATAAATGGGTGAGCGAATGAATGAAACAGCATTTGTTAAGCACTTACTACGTTCTAAACAATGTGCTAAGTACTATATTAACTTTTTGCACTCTTCCCTGTTAGAGAGAGCCATTGTGGCGGTCACTGCCAGGTGTCTGCTGAGCATTTCTAATCCTGAGAGTGTTTTATTCCAAATTTGAGCATGTATTTAGCTAATGAAAGTTTTTCTGCACACCATGGACTTGGTAAGCCATGTTTGTTAAAGGCAGAATGGTATAGAGCCCCTCCTCCCCCCTCCATTATACTCCTGAAAAAGGTCCTTCTAGGTGTCATTTCAATTACTTATGATTTGGAATAATATATGCCTATGTGGTTCAGGTAAATTAGGGTAAATATTTAAATCAGCTTGCCTTTTTTTTCCTCCTGAAATTGCTTTCATCTGCTATGCTCTCTGCAAATACTGCACACCCCCATTCCTTCCCCCCTTTTTTTTTTATCTCGCCTCTGCTTCCAGATGAAATACTTCTGCTGCTCAGTATTGTATTGTCTTATTCTAATGAAAAGTTCCCACTAGAAAGGCAACGAGCTGTAGTGAATACAACATTGGACTGGGAATCAAAAGACCTGAATTTAAGTCCTGCCTCAGACACAGTCTAGCACAATGACTTTCAGGAAGTCCCTTAAACTCACTAGACCTCAGTTTCCTCAGGTGTGAAATGACATATTGGAGAGGCAGTTTGCAATGGAAATAGCACTAGACTTGAGGAGACCTGAATTCAAGTCTTGGCATTGACACATAACAACAAGAAGTAGCCAGCTTCTATTTAGTGTTTTAAAGTTTTCAGAGTGGTTTTTTTTTTTTTACAAATATCTCATTTGATTCTCCTAGGGGGTGAGTGCTATTATTATCCCTACTTTCCAGATGGTGAAACTGAGGCAGGAAGTGGTATCCAGAGTCACACAGGTTGTAAGCTCTCTGAGATGGTATTTGAATTCAGGTCTTCCTGACTCCAGATACAGCACCTAGGTGCTGTGTGATTATGGACAGTCATACGCTTTTCCTGATCAGTTTCTTCACGTGTAAAACTTGTACTATCTACCTTACAGGTTTTTTTTTTGGTCAGTAAAACCTTAAATCCTTATTTAATATAAGCTATTATCATTCCAGCTTTTAAATTTCATTACTCTGTAAAATATATTTGTGAGTGTGCAGACTAAAGAAGAAAAATAAATAATGTCTAACATTTACATAGTACTTCAAGGTTTGCAAAGTGTTTTGCATACGTTACCTCATTTGATCTCCCATACAACCCTTCGAGGTAGGTGTTATTATTAACATCATGTTGTTGTTGTGGTTCAGTCGTTTATGTCCAACTCTTGGTGACCCCATGGACCCTAGAAAACCAGGCCTGTCTATGCTCTACTATCTCTCGAAGTCTGTCCAAATTCTTGTCTGTTGTTTCTGTGACTTATCTATCCATCTCACCCTCTGCCTTCCCCCTTTCCTTTTGCCTTCAAGCTTTCCCAGCATCAGCATCTTTTCCAATGAGTCTTGTCTTCTCATTAGGTAGCCAAAGTATTTAAGCTTCAGTTTCAGTATTCGACCTTCTAGTGAATAGCCTGAATTAATTTCTTTAAGTACTGACTGATTGATTTATCTCCTTGCAGGTGAGGAAACTAGAGTTGACAGATGTTAAATAACACACCATGGATTTGGTATGCCACATTCAGTTAAGGCAATATGGTAAAGAGCCTCTTTCACTTTCCACTTCACTCCCCAAAAAGGTTTTTTCTAGGTGCCAGTCATCTAAAGAAAGAGAGTCCCTAATGCTGCTTAGAAAGAATGGGAGTTATTCATAGGCTTCCTGCCTAGGGAATTACCATCATTGGTCTTACAACTGGCAGATGTTGAGGCAGGATTTGGACTCAGGACTTTCTGATTCTAACTCTAGAACTCTATCCACTTTTCCACCTAGTTCATACTCATCTCAAGTCTTCTTGCTTCTACTGACATTCTGAGACCCTGTTGGTTCAATTTTTACTGGAAACATCTGTATAATGCATAACATAGTGGGAAAAGCATTGGATTTGAATGTCAAGGATCTGGATTCTAGCTTCAACTTTTCATGATTTTGAGCAATTCAGAGACTCTGTGGGTATCTGTTACTTCATCCTTAAAAAAAGAAAGGCATTGGGCTAAATGCCCTCTCAGCTATCTTTCTTGACATGTAATAGAATTGTGAATGACATTATTGGAAATCCTTTTGGGTTGATCATGTCATGTTCCAACTATGCCTCCAGATGTCAGTATAAACTCAATCAACTGAGATAAGACTTCCTAAATGGTGAGGCTTGTAAAGCTCATTACCCTAATTCTTTACATGAAAAGATATTGCTGTATTTCAAATAATCATTCCCCTCAAATGCATGAATTGGCTTCTTATACTTGAGAAATGCTCTTGTATAAACTCAGGTTAGCGGACAAACACATATATCTGATACATAGTGGGTAAGAAGAAAGCTTACTCTTGGTCTCATTTAAGACTGCAGTTATTGACATACTTGAAAATTTACTCCAACTCCTCTAAAATTAACATTTTGTGCTTTTTTATTAAAGAGACCCTCAAAATGATTAAAGAAAATTGGAGGCCATTTTCTGAAATTCTCTACATTCAGAGATAGAGTGTTATTCAGAGACATTTTTATTGGTAGGGGAAAAGGAATCATAGTTATTTGGTGTCCATGGAAACCATTAAAAAATAAGTGGCCGGACAAATTGGCCCACGCTTATTAAAGTGGCATCTAAAAAGGGGTTAGCTCTCAGCGGATGTTGCTGGCTACTGGATGAAAAAGGATTAATTGATCCCTAACACCCAATGGTTGTCAATCAAGTGAAGAGCTCCTAATACTGGCTACTGACCTTAGGGGCTGAGAGACTGATGAAGGATGAAGCTGTTTCAGAGCCCTCCGTCTAAAAAAATCATAATCCTTGTTGCCAAGGGGATCACTCTCCCTGAGCGGAGGAAAAGTGGAGAGAGAAAGAAACCCTTGATTTTCTAATGCAGCCAGCAGACATGTCGGAAGAGGTGCATTAGTGTACAACATATGTGAAATATAATAGTATTTAGTGGGAATAAAATGAGCCTCCTACTGCCTCTGGGAATACGGTTGATGCTTGGCATTCCTAACCAAGAATCCAGGATTTCCACTTACTAGGAAATCTGAGCTTTTGTTTTCAAAGCAGCCTCAGAGATACCGAGTCAGTGGTTGTGTTTGATATGTAGATACATTTTTTTTCAAGATTAGATGTGTTAGCTCTCAAGTGTGTGAGACTTATAACACCCTCTTTCCCCCCTCCCAGCCAACCCAATAATCTGTAAAAATCATTGTAAAATATAGCACATTTAAAGAATAGGGGAGGGAGGAGGCAGGGAAATTCAAGTGTTTGGGTTTTCCAGACAGAAGGCAAGAGCACAGGGAAACCCAACATACCTTGAGGAATTTAAATGATGTATTTAAAATGTGAAGTACTTCCCACATCTTGGACCCTGAAATGAATTACTATGAATAGGAATGGCATCCTTCTGCACAGATGAGGTGACGGAAGAAGGATGTAGTAAATGGCAATGTTGGTAGCCCTCTTCAATAGAAAACGATGCAAGGGTAAGCCTTTAGGTTTGGGCTGGCTATAATTACAATTGGGATGCTTATGGATTGCTATAAGTAAGTGAGGTCCTTGATAGAGAGACCCAAGCCACTCAACCAAGAGGTTTAGTCAAAAGAAAACATTAAACCAAAAAGCCTTAGCTAGTACAGAGAACTCTGTTGTTTAGCCCAACAAATTTGGTGCCTGAGGCAAGCAATCTCCTGTTGGAGATGAAATGCTTTCTATCCGACTCAGAAAGAAAAGACAAACTACTCTATGAGGAGAGAAAAGTGTAAAGAGGGAGTGGGCCATGTGCTGGCCTGCAGGCAGTAGGAAGGGCAGGGAAGGGGCACCAAATAGCTACGGGGTGGATCTGGCACTTTCCTCTTTGGTCTATACATCAATACATGTTTGCCTAAGGCAGAGCAGCAACCAGTGTATTCTAATTTCCCCATTTGGCTGCTTGTAGAGTCTCCGCCCACTGTATATGTTCTGAGGGCATTCTTCCCAAAAGTAATAAACCTTTGCTTCCATCCTCTCTGATGTTCAGTATGTCCTTCCAGTTCAAAAACCTATTGACTGGTGGGTGGAACAGGGGATGGAGCATCAGGCTTGGAGTTAGGAAGACCTGAGTTCAAATTCAGCCTTTGACATTTATTAGCTGTGTGACCATGGCAAGTCACTAAACCTCTGTTTGCCTCAATTTCTGCAATTGTAAAATGGAGATAAGAGCAGCATTTACCTTGTAGGGTTGTTGTGAGGATCAAATGAGAAAATGTGTGTAAAGTGTTTAGTATAGTGCCTGGCACGTAGTAGGTGCTGTATAAATGCTTATTTCCTTCCCCCCTTCCTTTCCTACTGAACAGGCATAAAGAGGAAACAGTGACCCAGGCAGTAAGTAGTGTAGGCACCGTGCTATGGTGGTGGTGAAATACTTCATTCCATTAGAGGCATCAGCTACTATTTCTGGTGGTTGGTAACCCTGTATATCCAGTTCACTGGGGACTTGATTGTGGTCAGGGGGTTGATTGTGACAGGCTGGGATGAGCTGATGACAAGTGCATGATCTGAGACATAGACACCAGCACTCAGAGGAGTGGTTACACCAAGCGAAGGGATCCCTCTCCAGTGACTTTAGAGTGGCTGTTCCAGCCATCCCTGAGGTCTTCCTGAGACCTGATGGAATGAATCTTCTCCCTGCATGTCAGTCCACGGGGACTGCAGGACACTCCTTTGCAGACAGATGGAAGGCCTGAGGGGCTGCGCTAATGGATCCTTAAGTAAAGTAACTGCTTAATCATGTACTTTAAAGCTTGCTTTATTGTATCAGAATAGAACAGAATAGGTTTAGAGTCTATGTAGAAACCGTGATGAGATCACTTGAGGACATCAGCAACCTCACGGCTCAGAGGACCTCAGAGTAGCTTGAATTTGGGGTTGCTTCCTCTGGGTCATCTGCGGGGTGAGATGGGGGAGCACTTGTAGCTACAACCAGAGCAGTAAATTTACATCTCTTAAAGGGCCTACCTTGAGTCTGTGTGTTGTATTATACTCCACTCAAGATTAAAAGGTTGAGTTCCCATTGCTGGAGCCCTTGAGATTTTCTCCAAAGCTTTTGAAGTATTACAAATATTATCTGTGTTTTAATGTTGAGGAGACTGAGGGTGAGAGATTAAATTATTTCCTCAAGCTAAAGGCAAAGTTAGAACTTGAACCCACATCCCTGATTCGAAAATCCAGTGCTTTTCCTCTATAACACTGTATTAAAGACAAGCAAAGCAGATGAACCCCACCTCAGTTTTTGGCTCGTTGTTTGGCCCCCAAGGGACAGTAACACTTAGGAAACTACCTATTCATGGAGATTTGCAAAGGAGGAAAAAGGGACCTCAGAAGGTCACTTAGTCTAAAACCCTCATTTTACAGATGAAGAAACAGGGGATAATGAAATCTTCCAGCACTTTGAGCCCAGGCACAACTGGAGAAAGCAAGAGGCAGGAGTGTGAAAAATCAAAGTCAGAAACAAAAAGGGCCTGATAACAAAATCTAAGAATTCAGGAAGGAGTGGAGCCTGACCTTGGCACATTGAACCTAATTAGAAATTGAGGCAGGACGTATGCATAAACAGAAACACCAAACCCTATGAAGAAATACTGTGGATCAAGAGATGTCCTTCTTCTACCACCCTCCACTCAAGGAAAACCTAAAAGAAGAGACTAACTCTGTAACAACTTCAAGCAGATATTGGTGGTGGTGGTGGTGGTGGTGGTAGTGGTGGGAATGGTTTGATCAGAAGGACTTCAGGAGTACCTGAAAGAAAGAATAAGAAATAAAAAATGAAATTAGGGTTCTAGAGAAAAAAAAAGTTAAAGGAAAATAAATAGCTAAGAACAGAAAGCAGAAAACCTTACTCAAGTAGCGAGCTCCCTAAAAATTAGAATGGACTGAATGGCACTCAATAATTCTAGATGAGAACAAAAAATATTTGAACAAAATTGAAAGGTCAAAAAATTTATTTATGATATAATTATAGCAGCATGTAATCATATAATATAAATAGATAATATAATGTTATAAAATACAACGTTATACATATGATAATGTAACATGGCATGACATAATGCGATGACACGATGTGACATGACACGGCATAACCTAACACAACATATTACAAAAATTATAATATAACATAAAATAATGCAATATAACATAGCATAATAAATATATTATTTTAAAAACTGACCTGGAAAACAGGTTAAGAAAAGTTAATTTAAGAATTGTTGGGGCAGCTGGGTGGCAAAGTGGATAGAGCACCAGCCCTGGAGTCAGGAGGACCTGACTTCAAATGTGACATTCGACACTAACTATTTAGGTGACCTTGGACAAGTCACTTAACGCCAATTGCCTCAAAAAAAGTGAAAGAATTGTTTAATTTCCTGAAACTCATGACCAAAACTAAATGCTGGATACCATGTTTCAAGAAATCACAAATGAAACCTGTCCAGATTTACTAGAACCAGAGGGAAAATTAAAAATAAGAGAAACTCACTGGTCATCTGCTAAAACTCCAAAATGAAAACTCTCAGCAATGGCAAGATCCAGAGCTTCCAGGTCAGTGTAACAATATTGCAAGTATCCAGAAATAAAGGCTTCAAATGATAAGTATTTATAGACAGGATCATAGAAGACTTTGAAGCAACCACCATAAAGAAGATAAAAATCTTGAAAAAACTGTCTGGAAAGAAAAAAAGTTTATACATAAGAATAATTTATCCTGCAAGACAGCATGATCCTAACAAAGGAAAAATGGACCCTCAGTGAAATAAAGGACTTCCAACCTTTCCTGATTTAAAAAAAAAGACCAGACATGATTAGAAACATTAAAATGAAAATATGGAGTCAAGAGAACCCTAGAAAGGATCTTGAAAGGCTAAAGAATTGATGATGAAGTTCTTACATTCTACAAGGGGAAAAGAGATAAATGATCCTTTAAAATCCTAATATCTTCAATGGTCACAGAGGGAATTAAACGAGATAAACACAAGTTCTAGCAGTGGCTTAGTTCTGCACTGATAATCTTAAAGTAGTAAGCAAAAGGGAGATAAAAGGTTTATTAGGAAAGGAATGAGGAGAAGCTGCTGGAACTTACTATGTTTCATAATTAGGGTATAAAAAAGAATATACAAATGTAGAGAGAGAAAAGGAGGGGGCAGATATCACATGAACCTTACTCTTATCTGAACTGGATAAAGGAACACTCAAATATATATGGGCAGCTAGGTGGTATGTTAGATAGTGTCAGACCTAGAATTAGGAAGACTCATTGTCCTGAGTTCAAACCTGGCCTCAAACACTTACTAGCTGTGTGACCCAAGGCAAATCCCTTAACCCTGTTTGCCTCACTTTCCTCATCTATAAAATGATCTGAAGAAGGAAATGGCAAACCACTCCACTCTCTTTGCCAAGAAAACCCCAAATGGGGTCACAAAGAGTCAGGCACAAGTGGAAATGACTCAACAACAACAAACATATACACACACAGACACACACAAAAGATTTGGTATAGTAATACATGAAACTCAAGAGGGAAATTGGTGGGGTAGGAAAGGAAGAGAGGGAAGTTTCAAAGGAAGAATTGACCCAGGAAGGGAATAGTCACAAACAAAACAACATTTTACTTCAGATGGTGGATAAAGAAGGGAATAAAAAATTTTTTAAATTGATTTATTTTTAGTATTCAACATTCACTTTTGTAAGATTTTGAGTTCTAAGTTTTCCCACCTCCCTTCATTCTCCCCTCCCCAAGACAGCATGCAATCTGATATAGGCTATACATGTAAAATCATACTGAACATTTCCACATTAATCATGTTGTGAAGGAAGAATCAGAATAAAAACCACAAGAAAGAAAAACCAAAACAAAGAAAAAAGAGAAAATAGTATGGTTTGATCTGCATTCAGACTCCATAGTTCCTTCTGTGGATGTGGATAGCATTTTTCATCAAGAGTCTTCTAGAATTGCCCTGAAGAATTGCTGAGAAGAGCTAAGTCTATCAATGTTGGTTATTGCACAATGTTGCTGTCACTATGTACAATGTTCTCCTGGTTCGGCTCACTTCACTCAGCATCGGTTTATGTAAGTCTTTCCAGGTTTTTCTGAAATCTGCCTGCTCATCATTTTTTATAGCACAATAGTATTCCATTGCATTCATATATCACGGCTTGTGCGGCCATTCCCCAGTTGATGGACATCCCCTCAATTTCCAATTCTTGGCCACTACAAAAAGAACTGCTATAAATATTTTTGTACATGGGGGTCATTTTCCCTTTTTATGATCTCTTTGGGATACAGAGATGGAGTGGTATTGCTCGATCAAAGGGTATGCACAGTTTGATTGCCCTTTGTGTATAGTTCCAAATAGCTCTTCAGAATGGTTGGATCAGTTCACAATTCCACCAACAATGCATTAGTGTTCCACTTTTCCCACATCTTCTCCAACATTTATTATTTCCCTTTTATGTAATATTAGCCAATTTGATAGTTGTGGTATAGTCCCTTACGGTTGTTTTAATTTGCATTTCTCTAATCAATGGTGATTTAGAACATTTATTCATATGACCATAGGTAACTTAAATTTCTCCATCTGAAAACTGCATGTTTGTATCCTTTGACCATTTAATCAACTGGGGAATGACCTGTATTTTTATAAATTTGACTCAGTTCTCTACGTATTTTAGAAATGAGGCCTTTATCAGAGACACTGGCAGTAAAAATTGTTTCCCAGATTTCTATTTCCCTTCTAATCTTGGTTGCATTGGCTTTGTGCAAAAACTTTTAAATTTAATGTAATCAAAATTATCCATTTTGCATTTCGTAATGCTCTCTATCCCTTGTTTGGTCATAAATTCTTCTATTCTCTATAAATCTGACAGGTAAACTATTCCTTGCTCTCCTAATTTGCTTATAGTATCACCCTTTATGTCTAAATTGTGCACCGATTTTGACTTTATCTTGGTATACAGTGTAAGATGTTGGCCTATGCCTAGTTTCTGCCTTATTATTTTTCCCTTTTCCCAGCAGTTTTTGTCAAATAGTGAGCTCTTTTCCCAGAAGCTGGAGTCTTTGGGTTTATCAAACAATAAATTGCTATAGTCATTGACTACTGTGTCTTTTATACCTAATCTATTTCACTGATCCACGACTCTATTTCTTAGCCAGTACCAAGTACATTTCTGGTATGGCTAGGCCGCCTTCCCAAGAAGGGAATAAAAATAAAGAAAGAAATTATAACAACCAGTCATCAGGGTCTGGCCAAGGGGAAGAAAGTAGAGATATTGACTGAAAGCAGATTGATTTGCTAGTATAGATCACAGTCCTTCTCTTTTACAACTCTATTTTTCTATGTAAAGTGGAGATGGGGTGGGGAGGGGAGATAAGAGGGAGAAAAATAACAGGTTACGGTTTAAGGAAATAAAGAACTAAGCATCATAAATGGGAATGTGACTGGGATAAACTCATCCGTAACATGAAGGAGGGTAGCAGAATGGATCTGAAAGCAGAATCCAACAATGTGTGGTTTGTAAGAAATAAACTAGAAACACAATTGTTTCAAATGAGGGGATGAAGCAAAATGTATTATGTTTCAAGTGAACTGAAGAACACACAGGTAGCAAGCATGATCTCAGATAAGGAAACAGCACAAATAGACGTAGCTAAGAGAGATACACAGGGAAACTAGATTCTGTCTAAAGGCTCCATAGATAATGAAGTAATATTAATAGTTGATATACATTCAACTTGTGGTGTAGCATTATGGAGAGACATAGCAATACTACAAGAGTTGGGGCCCTCAATGTATTTTTTTCAGTTCTAAACAGATATGACAAAAAGATAAACAATAAGGAAATTAAAAATGTGAATAGAATTTTTTAAAAGGTTACATATGGTTGATCTCTAAGATTACTGAATAAGGATAGAAAGGAATATACCTGTATCTCAGCTACAAATTGCACCTTTGCAAAGATTGACCATGTTCTAGAGTATACAAATCTAATAAATAAATTTAGAAAAGCAGGAATACAAAAAAGCATCTTTTACCAACTACAACACAATAAAATAATCAATCCCAGGCCATTGAATAAAGGACTTAAACTCAGATGGAGACTAAATAATTTAATTCAAAACATTGGCAGGTTGAAGAACAAATCATAGAAACAAATAATTTCGACAAAGAAAATAACAACATGGTGACACCATACCAAAACTTTTAGGATCTAGCCAAAGTGGTTCTTGGGGGAAAATAATTTCACTAAGTACTTTAATTAACAAAAGAAAGCACATGACTCAACAAATGGGGCAGGCAATTAAAACACCAGTAAGGCAACAAACCAAAAAAGAAAAAAAAATCCAGTGGGAAGAGATGGAAAAGAAAATTTTATTTAAAATCACTACAGAATGTATAGGATATTTGAGAGTCCACTTAATAAGACACACAGAAATTATATGATCATACTAACAAAGCACTCCTTTTAGAAATAACAGGACTTACTACTTAGAGAGAAATTAATTTCTCACTGACGGTCCATGACAACAATAAAAATGACAAGCGTGCCTAAGTTAATTTACTTAACTAGCATCTTACCAATCAGACTAGTAGAGAACTAGTCTATAGAGCTGTAAAAAAAATAGCAAGATTCATTCAAAAGAGCAAAAAATTAAGAATATCCAGGGAAGAAATGGAAAAAAGTGGAAAAGAAGGGTGCCTAGAAGCAGATTTCAAACTACAAACTGCTACCATTAAAACTATTTTTACTGATGAAAATGTAGAAATTTTTAACAATAGATTACATACACAAGACCTAAAAGCCATCACTCAGTAGCATTGTGTTTGACAAACCCAAAGACACAACTTAGGAGAATAATGAGTCACTTTGATAAAAACTATAGCAAGCTTGCAAAGCAATCTAATCTAAATTACACCACGTGCCACAATAACCTTTAAGGAGGTACATAATGTAGATATAAAAGATCCCATTACAAATAAAATAGTGAAGAATGGAATATGTACTTTCAAAATGTATGTAATAGACATATGTAAACCTTTTCTGTTCTTTGTATGTGAAAATGTTCTTGTTTGCTGGTGTTTCTCAAGTTCAAAAGTAAATAAGAAAATGTTTTAAAAGTTTTTACGAAGCAAAGGTAGAAAACATTCCAGAACATATTATATAGAGAATAGGCAAAAATGAAGCAAATTGTCAAGGGTGTGGAGGAGGGATCTTCTTCTCTTGTACTTGTTCAGTTAACTTTATAAAATTTGAGTTTACGACTTTCTATTTAATGCTATTAAATTTTATCTTGTTAGTTTTGCTCCACCCTTCTGCCTGTTGAGAACATTGACTGCCACTCAATATATCAATTATTTCTCTTAGTTCTTGTGGTATCTACAAATTTGAAGAGCATGCTTTTCATGTTTTCATATAAGTATCTGAAAAAATATTTGCATAGCCTAATGCTAGGGACAGATCCTGATTGGCACAACTATTAAATATCACTCTCTATGAGCATGGATTTAACTGGCTATAAATCCACCTAACTCTAATATCATCATGCAACTCTCATTTCTTCTGCTTGTCTAGGACATAATAAGAGGCTTTTAAAAATGCCCTGCTGAAATTAAGATGAAACGTATAACTGAAGGTGAAGTTTAAATACTTTGGCTGCATATTGAGAAGACTGGACTCATGAGAAAAGACCTTGAAGTAGGGAACGATTGAAGACAAAAGGAAGAGGGGATGGCACAAGATGAGTATCATGGAAACAAAGAATATGAATTTGGACAGCTTCAAGAGGTAGTGGAGGATAGACAAACCTGACACACTATAGTCCATGGGGTCATGAAGAGTCAGACAGGACTAAATTCCTGAACAACAAGGGTTTACCGAAATTTCTCTTGGGACTTTGAAACTTGTTTTTCTTGGGACTTACAAACCATCTGTTGGTTTAGAATAGGGGTTAATAAATTATGGCCCATTAGCCAAATCTGGCCCATTGCCTATTTTACAAAAATGGCCTGAACAAGCCAACAATGGTTTTTGTGTTTTTTTAAATAAACAAATAGCTCATACAATAATAATAATAGTAACAAATAGCATTTCTATAACTCCTACTATGTGCCAGGTACTTTACAAATATCATCTCATTTGATCCTTACAACAATTTATTATTAATTATTAATATTATTCCTATTTCACAGTTGAGGAAAGAGGCAAATAGGTATTAAGTGACTTGCCCCAGTTCACACATAGCTTGTAAGAATCTGAGAAAAGGTTTGAATCTACGTCTTCCATACTTCATCCCAGTGCCCTATTCACTGAGCCACCTAGCTGCCCCTTAAAGTTTTGTTATATTTAAAAATGCAAAAAAATGGCCTTTGGGCCCTAGTTTTCTGATTTAGAATAATCTTCTTTAACATTTTGTCAGGAATCAATATCAATCCCTCTAGTTAGCAGTTTCTGTAACTGACCTTTTCCATCTTTTAAAAAATCAGAAAATTTATTTGTTTCCAGTCTTTTAGCCCTTCTATTCTGCATGGTTCCTCAATGATTACTAAAAGTTATTCTATGATCACAGCTTCAAGTCCTTTCAGCTCTTTGGGATGTTAATTCACCTGGGCCTAAAGACCTGAATCTATTTAGAGCTCACCAGAAGTATTCCAGAAGAGATTTTCTTACTATTTGTGCTCTTTTAATTTCTGAACTCATTAGAGAGTACTCTGTGCACCAATATTGGTTTCTTTAGCTCTCTCCTCCTTTTCTTCTGCACTATTGATTTTACCTCTTAGAGACTCTCCTGAACCACCTTTCTTTATAGTCTCAGGCACATGATCACACCTAATTCTCTAAATAGTTTTGAAGAGTACTTTCCTCAGGTTTCAGGCCTGCAGTTGATTTACCTTGTAGGTTTATTTGTTGTTTGTCCTTTATTTTTGAAGAGGACCAATGACATCAAAGAGTGATGTCTTGACTCACGCATGAATTTTTGGATTTAAATGAAGCTGCACAAAGTCTTCAGACTCGCTCTTCCTTCCAGAGTCATCAAAGTCCAGTGGTAACACAAAAATCAGGATGACTGATGATGGCCTGGGATGTAGTGGATGGCCTTGGCTTCTTTGATGTCTGATCAAGCTCTAAGTGCTCCATAGTGCCTTGCTTCAGCTGCCTTCATAGCCGTTGGGACAAATTGTTCTCATCTGCCCATTTTGCTGGGCTAAGTCTTCACATGCTTGGGGTAGACATCTTCCTAACTCATCAATGGGTTTGAGGCCTGTCAGTCACTCTCAATCTGGTTTAGCCCCTCAGCTGAGGCGGTTTTACCAGTGGTTTTACCACTGTGCATGCTACAGCTTCTTGGAGCCACAGGTGAGAGTTGAGTGCCAGGACAACACCAAAAGTGGACAAGCAGCCCTGAAAAGCACTCAGCAAGCCTTCACATCAGAGGTGCTAGTCCTCCCAGAACACCCCTGTTTTGTAGGTAGCGTCACTGTGAAGGGACAGAGATTATTTGAACCCTGGTAGAGCTGTGGATCCTAATCCACATGGGTAGGAGCAGATAGAATAACCTGCTCCCATTGTAGACAGGCATTCAATAGAAAAACTAGAAGTCTTATAAAAATCCAGTCTAGAGGTGGATGGGTGGAGCCAGGGGAGACTTTGAAAGGTATAGATGAATTCAAAATATGATAGCAGTCAGAGGCATAAGTACCAGGACTACATAGAGCGGTGGAAATTGGGTGTGAGTAGGAAATATATAGAGTTCCAACAACAATACCTTGCTGTCAATTAAGGTTTTGGAATAATTATCTGTCATACAGGCCTCTTAAATGGCACATCTTCAGGAAAGGTGAAAGGTGGAGAGGCTGCTACATGGTACTGTAGATGGAAAGCTAGGCCTGGGGTAAGGAAGTTCTGAGTTCAAATATGACCTCAGACACTTTGCTGGCTACATGACCTGCTGCAATTTACTGCCTTAATCTCCTCGACTGAAAAATGCAGATAATAATAGCACCTACTTCCAGGGCTGTTGTGAGGATAAAATGAGATATTTGTTGAGTTCTTAGCACAGTTCCTGGCACATAGTAGGTGCTAAATAAATTATTATTTCTTTCCTTCTCATAGGGGTGACTGGAGGGGTTGGGCAGTCCGCACAAGACTCCAGAGAAGTCCTTCCCAGACTGCTTTGCCCTTATTGCCTTTGCTGCTGCACTCTCTGAATGGGGCCTCCAGAAATCTGGAGGAACCAAGGGACTCAGCTATTCAGCTTTGGAATTTCCACCCTGGGGCCATGCTGTTTTGATTGGTGAGTACAGGAGTACAAGCTCACATAGCCCTCTAAAGTTAGCTAACCTCACAGTCTTGACCATGGTTTATCCTGGTTGACTTCCTGCCATGGCACTGCCTATCCCATGTGTCCCCACTTCTCCACCACTTGCTAAGGGAACAATGATCATCATTGTTTCTTGAAAGGTCATGTCAATCAACCACATCACTCATGAGGCACTACTGTGACTTTGCAGACTAAAAAACATTTCCCTGACCACTACGACCCATTGTGTCTCTATTAGAAATAGAAGGTCCTGGAAAACAAAGGCTGTCTCACTTTTGTATTGCATCTTCTGTATTTATGTTGAGACATCTGGCTTATAGTAAACTCCTAATAAATGTTGAGGGGTAGAAAGGATTCTTCTTTCAAAGAATGAGGCCAGGAGCTCAGGAATTGCAGTGTTATACTAACAAAGGTCCATGTATGACTATATCTGATGTTGTTTTCTTTAGGGTGCGTGTGTGGGGTGGAGATGACATTGATAGATTCCTGATTAAATCTAAGGCTATTGGTTTCATGGGACCCCTATTGCTCCTCCTCATCGACTGGTTCATTCCTCTATAACAAACACTAGTTCAGAATTCATTACAAATCGACTTATTTTTATCTGGATGCAAAAGCCATTATAAAAGTATAGACAGCAAATAAGTAAGGTTTAAATAATAGCTAATATTTTTATAATTCTACAAATTCTACAAATATCACCTTATTTGCTCCTCCCAGCAACTCGGGGAGGTAGATGCTATTACTATCTCCCTTTTATAGAGGCAACAACTAAGGCAGATAGGTTAAGTGACTTGCCCAGGGTCATACAGCTAGCAAGTATCTGAAGCTGAGTTTGGACTCAGGTTTTCTTCACTGCAAGTCCAACACATTAGCCACCAAGCCATCTAGCTTTCTGTTAGTAATAAGAGAGCAGGAAACTGCTGAGAGTAAGCCATGCCAATTAGCCAGGCACCATTGAGGCAAGGGAGAAAGATGGAGTGAAGAATGAATAAATTCACCATGCCCCAATAATAGCAAACCAGGCACAATCAAGGAAACTAGCAAAAATCTATCCAGGCAGATCATTCATTAAGAGAGTCAGTGAGGCAGAAAAGGTTCCAACTTCCTCACAATTATATGCATTTGGGGATAGTAGTGCCCTTCATTTGTACTTGGCTCTCTGCAGGCACATGTCTGCACCCTGGGCTCCTCTCTTTTCTGTGGAGCTCAAAAGCTCCTAGGCTTCCCCTATTCTATGTGGCTTCTGTTTCCCATGATCCTTCAGTTTCTCCTTCTATCTAGGTAAAAACAGCCTAACAAACCCCTTGCTCATAGGGTGCTACAGTGAAAATAAATTTCATTTGCTTCACAAGTTTGCAACGGTTCAAGATACCTCTTAATAGTATTGCTATAATATGAAATGGAAATTTTCTCCAAATCATATGACAATTAATTATTGCATTCTGAATCTTGAAATGGTGTTTTGAAAGGGTTGGGTTTTTTTTAAGTGCCAACAAGCTCAGACTATAGCTCTTCTTAAATGTCATTAACCTTTGTGCATCCTGTGGCAAATCTGAAGGCATGTGGGTTTCCCCCCTCAGTTGTATGTCTCAGTTCTGGTCTTGGAGTCAAGAAGACCTACTTCCACATCTTGCCTCCAAGCATGGGCAAGTCACAGTCTCTCTGAACCTCTCTAAGTCACATACCACTGAATCACAGGGCGGGCCTTAGCGTATTTTTGTACTTCTTATTCATTACTACAAGTGTTTTGTATTAACCACAATTCAAATTAGTCATTTAGATGCTTTAATGCTGCACATGTGGCAGCTCAGTTATTTTCATCATAAAGTCATAGCAGCAGCAGCAACAACCAAAATATTTACTGAACCTTACTATGTGCAGGGAGGGCTGGATGACAATAATAAAAAGAGGTATAAGACTTGATCATTTCTTTTAAGGGGCTTAAAGTCCATTTGAGAAGATAGGATGTGTACATAGAAAATATAAATACCAATAAGATATAAAATAATCTAGGTGATCAGTGAGTTGTGCAGACAATAAATGCTTTAGCTTCAAGAACTCAGAAAGATAATTTTTATTAGACCAAATTGAGTCATAATTTTTAGCAGTGAATAATGAAGGAAAGCTCAGACACTGGCTGTGTGACCCTGGGCAAGTCACTTAACTCTGTCTCAGTTTCCTCACCTGTAAAATGAGCTGGAGAAGGAAATGGCAAACCACTCCAGTATCTTTGCCAAGAAAATCCCAAATGGGGTCATGGAGAGTCAGACACAACCAAAACAACTAAACAACAACACAATGACCAAAAGGCAGAGAATGTGAGGATGTAAGGAAGTTGAAAGAGAGGACACTGAGAGTTAGTTCTGTTATTACAGCCCTTCATGTTTCATTGATAGCACAACCTATCACGGTTTTGTTCCTACCTCAAATATGTGAGGGAGAGGCTTCTTGATGCCAAGTCTGACTCATTTGCATGGTGTCTAGAACCAAAAATATGTGAATTTCCTCAATAGAGAAAATGCAACTTATGGACAGAAACTAAAGGAAAAATAAATCTACCTATCCTAGCAGCTGTCAAAATCATGAGGGCTGAGGATGGTTAGAGGGGCGAGGGGCTATAAATCCAGAAATGAAAATCACATTTCTTTGGGAAGAGAACAGTGTAAGAGCATTAAATGTGGAGTCCAGTGGTCCAGAACACCCTATTCTGAAAGATGTTTTTTATCTGTGTGACCTTGGGCAAGTTACTTAATTGGCTGCTTGGCCTCACTTTCTTAATACGTAAAATGATGGAGTTGGGCTAAATGGCCTCTGAAGTCCTGATAAACTTTAGAGCTGTGATCCTGTGATCCTACTTATTAGCCCTCTAATCTTCCTGAATCACAGAATCTCATTCAGAGAAAGCTTCATTGACCGTCTAGTCCAGCTGTTACCTAGCCAAGGATTCCCTTTATGTTCTCTGCAACAAATGGTCATTCAGCTTTCATTTAAAGAGAGATTATTTATTTTCCTTATCTATAAAGAGGGGAGAGGAATAATTAAATTACCTTGCAGGATTGTAATGAGAAACATACTTTTCAAATCATAAAGTGCTATACAAATTGAGCTATTACTCTTTTCATCCAGTAGGCAGAAGACATGGAATCTCCTAACACCAAATGTCAAAACCATTGATGTAGAATTCTCCTCTAGTTTCCCCTTATTCCTATAGCTAGAAAGGACATTACTTCTTTCTTTACTGAGAAAACTGAGGTCATTCAATGTGAAATATCTCTTCTCTCATTCTCTTCATTTCAAAAACCCTTGGCAACATCATTAACTTCCTCCTTTCTCCCAGTCTCTGACAATTAGGTGACCCTAACTCCTTGGCAAGGCCAACCTGTCTACATGTAACCTTGATCCTATCTCTTCCCAGCAGATCATAGGTTCAAATATCCCCTCTGTTGAATCTTCAATCTTTCCTTACCTACTTGTTCCCATATTATCACCTTCAAACATGTCCACGTTTCCCTAATCCTAAAGAAAGAAAAAGAATAAAACTAGAAAAAACAAAAAGCTTCCACTAGACCATACCATCCTCTCAAGTTTTATCCTATATATCTCCTACCTTTCTCAACCAAACTCCTTGTAAAAGCAGTCTACAGTCACTGATTCTGCTTCCTCTCTTACTCTCTCCTAAACCTTCTGCAATCTGACTTATGATTTCATCACTCAACTGAAACTTCTCTCTTCAGATTTACTGTCTGATCCTATTTCCTCATTGACTCATTGCATTTGAAACTGTTGACTATTATCTTCTCCTAAGATACTCTCTCCTTCTCGGTTTTTGTGACATTACCAGGGGTGTGCTGAATCCAACTTTAACCCTTAGATTGTTAAATTTTTCCTACCTGACCACTCCTTTTCTACCTTCTTTGCTGTCTCATCATCCATGTCTCTTGCCTGAGCTTCAGTCTCACATCACCAGTTGTTTGGGACATTCCAAACTGGATGTGCTGGAGACGTCTTTAAACTCTACAAGTCCAAAACTGAACTCAACACTTTTCCCCCAAATCTTCACCTCTTCCAGACTTCCCTATTTCTGTCAAAGTCATTGTGAGCTTTCCCAGTTGCATCACTTTGCCTTTATCCTTAAGTTCCAACTCTTTCGCCCTACATAGCCTACATAGTTGCTAAATCTTGCTGTTTCTGACTCCACAACATCTCTCCCATTCAATCCCTCCTTCCTTCTCGCATTACTATCGCCTTAGTTCGGACCCTCATCACTTCTTTACTGAAATTATTGCTATTAGCCTCCTAAATAGTCTTCTTGCCTCAAGTCTCTTCCGACTCTAGTTCATCCTACAAAAAAATTGATTTTCATTAAGTACAGCTCTATCCATGTTACTCTCCTGAAAATGTGACTCTCATGGCTCCCTATTTCTATTTATAGGGAAATAAACTCCTCTGTTAAGTTTTAAAGCCCCACACAACCTAACCACAGTCTTGTTTCCAGCCTCATTGAACATCATCACCTCTCCCACGCTCAGCAGTAGAGTCAAATTAGCCTTCTCTCTGTTCCATATATATGACCCTGCAACTTCAGGCACCATGCCTTCGGACTAGCCGAAAGTCACACTATGTTCAGGAGCATCAACCATGTTTGTAGACTATGCAGTGCTACAAAATGCATGGGAGACACAATCTAACTAAACACTTCTGTAAAATCTTAGTACTGTATAGCCAACTAACAACATCTAGGATATCAATGATATCCTTCATTGTATTGTTTGTTTATTTGTTTGTTTTTGGAGGGGGGAAGGCAGGGCAATTGGGGTTAAGTGACTTGCCCAAGGTCACACAGCTTGTACATGTGTCAAGTGTCTGAGGCCGAATTTGAACTCAGGTCCTCCTGACTCCACGACCAGTGCTCCACTCACTGGGCCACCTAGCTGCCCCGATATCCCTCATTTTAATTGCTAATTCCACAGAATTCTGGTTTGAATCATTACCTAACAGTTTTCCTCTGGGATATGAATGTCAAATTACCATTGTGATGGTAATTTCTTAAGTCTAGTCTATTACCGTTACCACTTGGTAATGGTAGGCACACTTCAGGAATTCTGGTGGTTCCTTTCTTGTTATAGTCTTCATGGGGCCCACCCTCACTATTTATACCTTAAAAATGGCATATTCAAAGAATATTAGGTCAAGCACCTACTAGAAAGACTGGAATTTAAGAATACCTCAAAGGACCAAACTGCATAAATCTGTGTAATTTTTTTTTTTGCAATCTATAAAGCAAAGAAAAAAGGGGAAAGGATGAAAATTTTATTTCAAAGTAAAATTATGAAAAATATGATGTGTCAGTTGATGTACCAGGTTCTTCTAGTGCTAATAAATGTGTATTGATTTATTAACTTAATTAACTGATTAATATAATTGAATTAATCATATACCTAGCCAATATCCCTTTATGGTATTTGGAATGAAGATTCCACACTAAATGTTTTGAACATCTTCTCACTATCCCTCAGGGATCATGATTACCATCTTTGTGTCACAAGTGAGCACTCAGAGATAGTATGTTAAATCTGGCTGTCTCCTAGATGTGTGAAGACAAGGGGTTACTGCTTTATTTGCATTTTTTCACTATCACAATCATCTAAACAAATCTCTGGCATTGAAAAAAGGATTCATTTTCCTTGATCCCAAAATGGTGCTGACTTTATATTTCTCTTACTGAATGAATGGGTGCCCACAGCCCTCCTTGGGAATTTTTACAGGCTGAGACTTAAAATATGATGCTTATTTTGTGGTGCGTTTTAAGCCATCTAAAACAGCCTAGACTTTGGAAGTTTGGCTACATGATACAGTAAGGATAGATCACAAAAGAGAGCAGATGGTAAAATGTTTAAAGTTTCATTTCAGCAGAAGGAAGGAGGCAGAGTGAAAGGAATCAGCTCATTTCTAGCTGAGTTCAATGGATATTTTACATGAAGTCAGATGCCATATGAACTACTCCCTGGATATTACTTTCCATGCTAGAAAAAGAACTGTGACTCTGGGTCTAATGTCAAGCCTAAAATTAGAGGTAACTTAAATGATGAATTCAAACTATACACTCTTCACTCTAATGGAGTGATTATGATTCTGGAATGGGGATTTTTAGGTCCATTTTGCCTCTGCTAAAACTAGAGAGGGTAGCATAGCAATAGAAAACAAAATATGAATGACTTCCACCTCAGGAAGCCAAAATATCTGAGCACATGCTGAGATGGAATCTAAAGTTTTCATCTGTAACTATACCAAACCAGAGAGCTGACAAAAAGAAGGAAAAAAAAACCAGCCATTTCTTCTCATTCTCATTTACCTTAGTCACTTTTGAAGGAATATTTTCTTGGATGAAAATAAGCACTCATTTATGATTAAGAGAATTAAGATGGTTAAGAGAAAAAATGGTGCCAAAGGCAGCTCTTAAAGTAAACCGACTTATGTGACTTCTAGTAATGCTAGAAGGCCCTAAATGTTCGTGAAAGTTGCGTGGTAGTGTAGTGGATACATAGGAGAAGTAAAAAGTTTTTTGTTTTCTAATTTCTCTAATTCAATCATACTGTTGGTCGGTTGTTTCAATTATGTCTGATTATTTGTCACCCCCTTTGGGGTTTTCTTGACAAAGATACTGGAGTGGTTTGCCATTTCCTTTTCCAGATCATTTTACAGTTGAGGAAACTGAGGCAAGTAAAGTTAAGTGACTTGCCCAAGGTCACCCAGCTAGTAAGTGTCTGAGGTCGGATTTGAACTTGGGAAAATGAGTCTTCGGATGCACTCATTGGCTACCCTGTGCCATCTAGCGCCCTCAATCATATCAGCAACTGACAATGAAATGGATGTTTTAAATTAATCCCAGAGATATCAAACTAGGTCAGAAAAGCATGACAAACTAGAAAATTTCTTCATGTAGAGGCTTTTTGTTTTGTATTTTGTCAATTTGAATAAAAGGGTCATCTCACTTAATAAACAGATTCTCTTTCAGAGCTTTTGTGTCTACTTGACCTTTTAATTCCATGCCTGCATTGATTTATACAGGCATATACCACCTAATGATTTTTGGTTGCCCAAAGTATGAGGTTTGTTAGAACAACTTTCCAAACTTTCCAAAGGAGCAATCAGCTCCTTTGCTGAAATCAGCCAAATAGCATTATAGCAAGGTTTTGTGGCATTATGATGAGGTTTGGTTAAAATGTATTAACAACATTATAATGAGATGATTGGTTGGAACAAGCAGATGTATTTCTATAGAACTGCCGTCATCTCAGGATTTCCAGAGACATTAACACATTGACTGTGGCTTTGGAAATTTTCCCTACCCCCCATTAGCAACTCTGTACAATTTCAGAGACTAAGTCCACAAATGCTTCTGAATCCCCTTTTCAGTTGATGACTGCAATCTGGCTTTCATTATTAGGGAGAGATAATATTGGGTTCTTCCCATTATCTCATAAGAGTAGTCTTAGGTATTTGGGAAATGTGAATACAAGAAAATTTAGGGATTTAGAGAGAGAGTATTTGAATAAATAGCAAAGATTTTCAACCAATCAATTTTAATATTAAGTCTTATTTTCATGCAAGAAACAGAACTCAATAGAAACTCCTGGATACCGTGAGAATATAGATTCACTCTTATTTCTAGCATCAACTGTTTTTAGCTTCATGTATTTAGCCAGTGAAGCATAATGGAGTCTTTGTTCCAACATGTTCTTAGCAAATGCTACCTAGATTTGCAAGAGGTTTCAACTCCCCATGACAACATACAACCCTTACTTAGTATTTCTAATGAGAAGAAAGGGCAGCTAGGTGGCTCAGTGGATAGAATGTTGGGTCTGGAGTCAGGAGGACTAATCTTTCTGAGTTCAAATCTGGCCTTCCCAGCTGTGTGACTGTGTTGGTAAGCAAAATGAGCTCCTTAGCACTTAGTGCCCTTGAAGAGTTTGACTTTTGTTTGCTTTGAGTAATTCAGTGTATGTTATTGAGCCTTACTAGGTGCTAAGCCCCAGGCCCAAACCCTTATTAGGTGTGGAATCTATGTAGGTGTGGATTGGTGACTGGGGTGGGGCCCAAGATGGGGCTGGCTAAAGGGAGGTGCTAACTCCAGAGCCATGCCCTATTAGGTGTTAACCTAATCTATGTGGATGTGAACCTCCCAGGGTCCTAAGGGGAGGGGACAACTCAAGAACCAATCACCAGAGCCTAAGCTCTGGTCATTCAGATGACGGTTGATGACGTCTGAAGCCCTATAAGAAGGGAGGACAGAGCCATTTGTGCAGGGCTCTCGAGATGGTGCTGATGAGGAGACTCTGGGCAGCTGTAGCTAAGCAGCCCTCCAGCTTGTAAACCCAGATGCTGAGACTTTGTTGAACTCTGGTAACTATGTATTGGGATTTGAATCAGACAAGGTCTGTCTATTGATGTTTGTAATTTGTTTGTATTTCGTTCTGAAGTTCAGGGTGCTGGTTTTTTCCTCTGAACTAAGTGAATGATATTTGTATGCTGAATTAAAGTAAGCTTGTCAACCCCTTCACCTTACTTTCCTTAGTTAAGCAGATCAAAAGAACCTGTGCTGTTGGCAGCTTTCTGGGTGCTGCCTGTGGGTGGATCTTACACCCCCACAGAAGCTGCTAGCCAGATTGTTGAAACCCTTTGGCAAGTCACTTCACCCCGTTTGCCTCAGTTTCCTCATCTGTAAAATTAGTTAGAGAAGGAAATTTTCCCAGAAAACCCCCCAATGGGGTCAGGAATAGTAGCACACAACTGAAAATGACTGAATAACAACAATTAGGGGAAGGCACAAATTTAAATAAGGAAAGGTTCAAAAAGTTTTTGAGTTCAATTGTGACTTGCGATGTATCACAATCTTTTGCATTCTTTTTTCCCATAGCTTCTACAACAGTTGCTTACCTTTGAGCACAAAGATGTTGAGTTGGAATGTATTTTTGGTTGCCTTTTCATTGTGTGATCAAATGTAAGTCTTTTATTTGAATTTATAAAGAATTTTCATCTATAAAATAAATGGGTTACACTAGAATATCTTCAAGGTCGCTTCCACCTGCAACATTCCATCGGACTATGAAATTGCATTCCCAAATATTGACCACTGCCATGAGCCAAGAGTTAACCTTAAATTCTCCAAAAGTACCGGTAGCAACTGGAAATCATGTTCATTAGAGCTCCGTAGCAATCACTGGTCCCCAAGAAAGTCTGAAAGAGCTGAACAAAAAATTTTCGAGGTCAGAATTTCCTGAACAATTAAAGTAACATCCAAAGGCCATACTGTAGAGACGGATCCTGGCCAATCTTCCTCTTCATTTAAATCAGACCACCCAAGTGGGAAAGGAATATGACAAGCAGCTGTCAACAGAACAGAAACTATGCAGCCAAAATGGAAAGACCCAAGAGATGTCTTGTGTTTAGATAATTCCTTTCCTCACAGTGGTACACACATAAATATAATCCTAGAAACGAGAACTAAAAGCCAGATTGAGCAGCTGGAAATGCAGACTACAAATCTGCAGTTGACTTACCTTCTAACTTCCTCCCAACTGTTCACACTAATGTTTGTAGCACTACATTATGGAAACAGGAAACAGAAAATATTATCTTCAACACCACCCAAAGTCTGGCCACATTCTACATTGAAATTTGAGGTTCTTATAAAGTGCAAGCTGTACCAAATGAACCCAAACCAATGACACTTAAATTAAAACAATCCTCTTACAGTTTTCAGAATAAAGGTATCTCCCTCCCTGCTTTGCTTACCTCTGACCTACATAGAAATGTTATGCTGTTTGCATTCCACTGTATCTTCGTACTCCAGAGGATATGGAAAATTTAAAGATAATATGTTACCTCTGTGAGACTGAAATTGGATAATCTGTGCACTTTGGAATGTGATTGCAATCACAGAGTCAGACAAATAGAATGTTCAATGTTCTAATATCTTCATTTTTTTCAAGGGATATTTTTATAACACTCCTGCTGCTGCTTGCAATGGCTACCAATTGACTTTATGGTCAGAACTGGCAAAAGGTTTCAAATAAATGTGAAACAATTAGGAGCTTTACCTAGAATGCAAGTCAGGTCAAATGGTATTCATGATTTTAAAAAAGTGCTTACTTCCTTCCCTAGTCTCAAGATGTTGCAGGAGTCAAGAAAATGAATAGGCTGTGAGTAAGCGAGGGTGCACTGCACATGGAATTGTCTTTGTGACTCTTTGAATGCAGCAGGGCCAAGCGAATAAACAGAGAGCTGGCCTTGGAGGCAGAACGCCTGAGTTCAAGTCCCAACTCTCATATATACTAGCTGTCTAACCCTGGTCAAATAACTTAACCTCTCAGTTTCCCTAGGAGAACACTCTAAGATTATAAATTGCAGCAGCACAGTGGCAATATCTGATGGTAATAAAAGTCTCCTCCCTGAAGAATTCTTTATATTAATGAAATCACAGGTCCAGACCAAAACATAAACACTTGTACCACTTCTCTCAGAGACAATGAGAATATTGAGGATATTGGAGGTCTGGGAACTGGACAGAGTTGTGGTGTTTTCTCCTGGGGGGGATTCTTGTCTCATTGCTCTTGGAAGAGTCACAAACTCCAGTCTGGTAAGACTGAGAGAGTGTTCAAGAGACTTGACCTTGAGGATGATGGAGAATGTTGGAGGCTAGAGCCAAGCCAACATCCCAGTCGGGGTTTCAATACTGAATTTCTTAAATGTGGCCTTAGTTGTGGGCCAAAAAGTTTTTCTTCTCATGCCAAGAAAGATCCCTGAGAGCTGGGGAGATTTCGTAGAGAAAGAATTGTCTAGACCTTCTTAGAACACAATCAGATTTTCAGAATCATGTGTCTATTGGCAAGACTAGCTTGGGGGTCTCCCATAGGAGACCAGAAAGCTGTTCTCTTCTTATTCACTTTAGCCTGATCTACTCTCTTGCTTTTACCTGTTTCTCAGGGAAAGATGAAGGAAAGCCAGTCACACTGTTTTTTTCTTTCCCTCTCTCCTTGTGGCTACAACCTGTGTGGCCACATTTAGAACAATTATCTTTTTAAGCAATATTTTTTAGATTTTCTCATCATTCCTTTGGATAGTTATTCAAATCTGTGCCAATTCAGCTTACTTGCTTCTGTGCAGGAACCTGAGAAGGAAGGAGGAAACTCAAAGAGGAGCAGATTTAAATTATTAAAGATTTTAACATCTAAGTTGCCAGAGCAATGTGGCTGGGGGGTTCATGAGTCATCTATTTAACTGGGATGGAAGTGCCTTGGAGGGAAAGAGAGGAAAATTCTGTGAACCAGATTCTCCTGAATGAGAGCCAGGTTGGGTGAGAGGCAGGGCAGCCATATTGGCATGCTGAGTTTGAAAGGAAAACCATATCCCTGAAAGTGAATGAGCTAATAAGAAAGCATTATCCCCATAAAAATGGAGGAGATAGAAGGTTCCTCTCCAACTCAAATTAAAGAGTGATTGATCACTCAGCACCACCTGTTGGTTTTATATTTATCATAACATCATGTGCATAAGACTTAGACACATTTCTACAGTATTAGTCTAAGCTAGAATTATGTCTCTCCATTAGTGAATAATAATATTATTTGAATTCACCACTTAAATGACCTCTCTCTCTCTCTCTCTCTCTCTATCTCTCTCCATATATATATATTTGTATATATGAAAATATTTTAATATTTCCTATATATCCTCCTCACCAGTTCCTAATACACTGTCCTGCACACAGTCATCTATTAATAATTGTGTATTGAATAAACAAATGAATAAATGAATTGAAATTTTTGGTGCAGATGGGTTCCATGTTAAAGGTCAAATGAGTCAACAATACATTTAAACAATAAAAATCCTAGTACAATGTGGTATGATGATCAAAGGTGTCATATAACTGGAAAAATTGGATGCCCCATTTGAAGGATACATTAAATCTTGAATTGATAAAGCAAACAAAGGGGGGAAAACTGTTTACCTGTTTCTATAACAATAACATTTCATATAATCCTAAAGCTGTTAAGAAACCTTAGAGGTCATCCATTCCAATCTCCACAAGAATTCCTTCTGCCACAAACCCCACATGATAGCAGTCTTAGAAAGGTAGAAGTGGAAGAGAACATACAGATCATATATTCCAACCTCCTCATTTTGTAGATGGGGAAGCTGAGGCCCAGAGAGGTTAAATGACAAGCCCAAAGTCACTCAGCTAATAACTGTCCAAACCAGGCATTACTGAGATTATTAGCATTTTAAGCATTTTAGGAATAAGACTAGTCATTCATCCCTTCACCATTTAATTTTACACTGTGTTCAATGAATTGTTATATATGGGAGGTACACAGATGAATAAGATATAGTCCTTGCCTCAGGGATCTTACGTAACAGAAAAGAGCAGAAAAGAATAGAGCTGAATACTAGGAGAAAAAAATGCACAAAGTAATGGAAATGTAAACATAAGTGAAAAAGACCCAGTACCATGAGATCAAATAAGGGGATATATTGCTCTGACTGCGAGTAAGCAAAAAAATTGGCTTGATCCTTCAGTAAAATGGATATAATCACATTGTGCTCACACCACTCTAAGAAACCTGGGATATTAAAACCTATGGAACATGAAAATTCTTCAGTAAAGAAGGTTATTTTAGTGAACAGGGGGAAAAAAGAATAAAAGGAAAAGCCTTAAGGAAAATTTCTTGCAACAAGAACAAAATTGAATTCCAGGATGTGTAGATGACCAAGCTCCATCTTAATGTAATATGAATCTCTAGTGAAGAGTGTAACAGCAGCATTTCAAGATGGAGGAAATATGACTTATTCTATCTAACCTCCAGTGAACTCTCAGAGATCTATGGAAATTGTAATTTATTCATCTAGAATTGATTTTCTATCACATCAACCACAGCGATGTTTTACAATTTCTGTTCCCTTGACTTCCAATTTCATGCCCTCTCCTGCCCCACTCATTCTCAACAGGAGCTCCCAACATTTATCCAAAATGATCCAGTTCATACAACTTGAAGTCTCTTGACTCCACTCCTATTTTCCTCACCCATTTACTTTCTCCCTGGGGTGTATGGAGTATTAAGGGAGAACTATCACCTCTGTTGTGAGGGCTTACCCAGCCTTTTTCAGGACTGCTCATCCACCTTTGGTGTCTACCTGATTCATCCAATTCTCACCTGTGGCTCCAGGAAGCTGAAGTAGTGCAGTAGCCACACCCTAGTGAGACTGTCACAGCAAATGGGCTAAACTAGGTTAAGGATAACCAACAGCCCTCAAACCTGTTGGTGAGTCGGGAGGGTGGGGGTGTCTACCCCAAGCATGTGAAGATTTTCCCTAGAGGAATGAGCAGATGAGAACAATTTGTTCTAAGGAAAGGGAAGGTGGCTGAAGTAGGTGTTGTGGAGTGCTTAGAGTTTGGTCAAGCATTGAAGATGCCAAGATCATCCACTGTGGGCCATTGCTAGTTGCTCTGACTTTTGTCTTGCCACTGGCCTTTATACACATACACACACACATATATGTATATCTATGTATAGATATATATACATGTCTATGTATATCTATGTACATATGTGTATATATGTGTATATATATATATATGTATATTAGATGGAAAGTAATTTCAGAGGGGAAAGCTCAGGCAGTTGGGAGGGAACAGAAAAGGCCTCCTGAAGAAGGTGTAATTTGACCTGAATCTTGAAGAAAGCCAGGGAAACTGAGTGGGGGATGTGAGAAGAAGGAGAATTCCAAGGATGGGGAACAACTGATGCCCAATGTCTCAGAGTGATGGGAGATACAGCGTCTTGTACAGTGCACAAGTTGTTGTTCATCCTTTGTTTTTGAAACAGACCAATGACCAGTGAATTGGATTGGAGTGAGGCAGAGTTTCCCAAAGTCATCAGCCTCACTTTCTCTTCCAAAGTCATTGAAGTCCAGTGGCAGGACAAAAGTCAGGACAGGATGCAGCAGATGACTTTGGTGTCTTTGATGTCTGACCAAGCCGTAAGCACTCCACAGCATCTGCTCAACTGCCTTCATGGCTATTGGAACAAATTGTTCTCATCTGCCCATTCTGGGGAAAGTCTTCACGTGCTTGAGGTAGACACCCTGCTAACTCAACAACGAGTTTGAGGCCTGTCGGTTACCCTCAATCTGGTTTAGCCATCTTCCAAGACCCTTTTATGAGGGTGTATCTTCTGTGCACATTACTTCTTGAAGCCACAGGTGAGAGCTGAGTGATAGGTGGACAGCCCTGCTCATTCTCTGCAGCTAGATAGCAGAATACATGGAGGTGAATAAAGTATGAGAAGATTGAAAAGGAAGAGGCCAGGTTGCGTAGAACTTTCAATGCCAAACACATGACTTTGTATGTGATATGGTGGCAATAGGGAACAATTAGAATGTATTAAGTGGTGGTGGGAGGGAAGGCATGGGCAGACCTACCTTTAGGAAAATCACTTTGGCAACAGCTGGTTGAAGGATGGATTGGAGCAGAGAGAGGCCAACAGAAGTCTATTGCAATAGTCCAAGCAAGGGACGATGAGGGTCTGAACCAGAGTTGTGACTGTGTAAGTAGAGAGGAAGAGATGTATATGAGAGATATTATAAAGGTAGAAATGACAAGATTTGGCCATGGATTGAATATATGAGATGAGGAAGAGTGAGGAGTTGAGAATGATGCTGAAGATGCAAGCCTGGGTAGCTGGAAGGACAGTGGTATCCTTGACCATTATAAGCAAGTTCAAGAGAGAAGTTGGGAGGAAGGTGAGTTCTGTTTCAAACACATTGAGTTCATATTTAGATAGTTGGTGATGTATGGCTGGAACTCAGCAGAGACGCATGGGTGGATATATAGACATGGGAATTATCGGCATAGAGTAGAAAATTGAACCCATTAGGCTCAAGATGAAATGTGCTGATTAACTGAATATTGGAAATGAGTTACCAGGTTACAAGGAGAGTGGCTATTATTTGATATTGATGGTCATTATTTTATTTCATGGTATTTATGTTTACTGAGTTTTCTTAGTGATTTTGCTGATATGTACATTTCCCCTCTAAGATTAATACACGGGGTGCCCTCTAAATAGTTTGATCTGTAACATCTCTTAGTTTACATATATTGTGTATGACAAGAAAAAATAGTGGTCAGCAATATTCAAGGCTGAAGAGAGATTAAGATGGATGAGAATTGAGAAAAGGTCATTAGATTTGGTCTTTAAAAGATCATAATTCACTTTGAAGAGAGCAGTTTCAATTTGAAAATGGAATGCAATGTATGTGTTGTTTTATGTATTGAAAGGATTCAGAAGAATTTGTTTGAGAACGGTTGATCCTCACCTGAGGGTGGGGATGGGGAGTGACTTCAGTTGATCTCAGGTCTTTAATTCTTGGTGGGAAAAGCCCCATGTGTTCTGGGAGCTCTTTTTGGAGCACAGTTATCTCTTCCACATCGCAGGGGTGGGGGTTCAGGGTTAGGGGCATGGTGCCACTGTGATCTGGAAAATCCACATAAAGTTTTTTGGCCCTCCTTTGGTACCAAAGAAGTCTGAATTATTATGGTATTATTAAAAGATAAAATATGTCGATATTATATAATACCATACATGTATTTTGTGCATTTCTGGGTTTCTAAACTTTTTCTGTGCCATCTGCTGCTTCTGTAAAACTCCCAAAAAATTTCCCTTTAATTTCATTTGCTGACCCATGATTTATCAAAACTGTAATGGAAAAAGTTGTAATGTAGAAGGGATTTCTGTAGTGTTTTCCTTTCAGAAGGAAATCTTCAGTTTTCCTTTTCTTTTTCTTTAAATTTTCTCTTTTACTGAGGTGTTTTATTCTAATTTCTTTCTTTTTCTTACTCTTAAATTGTTTAGGTTGGGACAGGCCCTTGTTAAGTACAAAGTAGTAAGTAACTACTGGTAAACTTTGTAAAATGCTATTTATTGACTTTGCATAACTCTGTACTTAGAGTTTATGAGCTTCAGGCTCACCAACTATGGCTGCCCTGGGCCCTCCTCAAAGACTGTTAAGTTGAGTCTGTGCTGAATGGACTACTGGAACACTTCACATGGCATATAGGAACCCATGCATGTATGATTTGGCACTTAGGAATGATGAGCTTATGGCTGCTTTGGACCATCTATGACTCAGCACTGAAGGACTTGAGATGATAAAGTTAAGTCCCTCATTGGCCATTGAGCTTGTCTACTGGCTCATTCTCTACTACTTACAAACATGACCGTCTCTCCCCTATTCTGGAAAACAAACAAACACACAAAAAACTCATTTGATCCTTCCAATCCTGCTACCAATTGTCTTATGTCTCTTCTACCCTTTGTAGCTGAACTTCTTGAAAAGGCCATCTACAATAGGAGCCTCCATTTTCTCTCCTCCCACTCTCTTCTTAACCCTTTACAATCTGGCTTCTGACCTTATCATTCCAACAAAACTGCTCTCTCCAAAGTTATCAAATTCAATGGCTTGCTTTGTGTATATTTGTTTGTGTGTTGTGTGTTGTCTCCTAGATTATAAACTCCTTGAGGGCAAGGTTGTCTTTTGCCTCTTTTCGTATCCCCAGCAGTTAGCACAGTGCCTAGCATATAGCAATTGAATAAGAAGAGCCTATAATTCAGTGAACCTTTAAAAAGGGAGTGACTCTGACCTTGGTTCTTTTTCTCTTCTTTTTTTCTACCTGTAGATAGAGTCAGAATTATTTTAAGTGGCTTCCCATGAAGTGTGATGGGAGTAACAGCTCACTGTATCCCCCACCACAGATACCAGGTAGCCATGAGCATGTGCCCTGCCCAAGTGAGCCTGATCCTGGGTTTGGAGCTGCCTCTTCTCTTCTGTTTTTCATCTCCTGATCCTAGATGAATGAATATTGGTTCTGAAATGGATGTATAAAGGATTGGAGGGCACTGTTGTGAATTTAAGAGGTGCACTTCTGTGGGAAAACTGGCAAATAGTATGGCAGAAACTGGGCATAGACCAATATCTGACACCATATACCAAAATAAAGTTCAAAAGGGTATATAATCTAGCTATAAAGGTTGATACTACAAACAAATTAGGGGAGCAAGCAATAGTTTATCTGTCAGAGTTATGGAGAAAGGAGGAATTTATGACCAAACAAGAGATACAGAACATTATGAAATACAAAATGAATAATTTTGATTACATTAAATTGAAAAGTTTTTGCACAAACAAACCAATGAAACAAAGATTAGGAGGGAAGCAGAAAACTGGGAAAGAATTTTTACAATCAGTGTCTCTGATAAAGACTTCATTTCTAAAATATATAGAGAACTGAGTCAAATTTACAACAATACAAGTCATTTCCCTATTGATAAATGGTCAAAGGATATGAACAAGGAGTTTTCAGATGAAGAAATTTAAACTATCTATAGTTATATGAAAAAGTGCTCTAAATCACTATTGATTAGAGAGATGCAAATCAAAACAACTCTGAGGTATCATATCACACCTATCAGATTGACTAACATGACAAAACAGGAAAATGATAAATGTTAGAGAAGATGTGGGAAAGTTGGAACACTAATGCATTGTTGGTGGAGCTGTGAGCTGATCCAACCATTCTGGAGAGCAATTTGGAACTATGCCCAAAGGGTTATAAAAATGAGCATACTGTTGCTTTTTTTTTTTGCAGGGGGGAAGGCAGGGCAATTGGGATTAAGTGAGTTGTCCAAGGTCACACAGCTAGTAAGTATGTCAAGTGTCTAAGGCTGAATTTGAGCTCAGGTCCTCCTGACTCCAGGGCCAGTGCTCTATTCACTGAGCCAGTTAGCTGCCCAAAAATGTGCATACTCTTTGACCCAGCAATATCACTTTTAGGGCAATATCCCAAAGAAGTCATAAAAATGGGGAAAAGACACACATGTACAAAAATATTTATAGCAGTTCTTTTTGTGCTGACAAAGAATTTTGAAAGTGAGGGAATGCCCATCAATTGCTGAATGGTTAAAAAGGTTGTGGTACATGAATATAAAGGAATACTATTGTGCTATAAGAAATGATGAGCAGGCAGACTTCAGGAAAACTTGGAAAGACCTATATGAGCCCGATGCTGAGTGAGGTGAGCAGAACCAGGAGAACATTGTACACAGTAAGAACCACAAGTGTGAGAGGACTGATTTTGATAGACTTAGCCCTTCTCAGCAATGCAAGGACCTAAAACTTTTCCAAAGGACTCATGATGGAAAAATAACATCCACATCCCATCCAGAGAAAGCACTATGGAGTTGGAATGCAGAGCGAAACAGACTCTTTTCTCTTTTGTTTTTCTTGTTTTCTTTCTCATGGTTTCTCCCATTCGTTATGATTCTTCTATGCAACATGACTATGTGAAAGAGTGTTTAATAGGAATGTATGTGTAGAGCCCATATCAGATTGTATGCCATCTTGGGAAGGGAGGAGGAGAAAATTTAAAACTTAGGGAAGTGAATGTTGAAAACTGAAAATAAATAAATAACTTAAAAATATTTTTTAAAAAGAGGCACACTTCTGGAGAGGGTGATCACCAGCTAGAGAATGAGGCCAGTCTCTGGCCTGGTTTGCTGGAAAACATGGACTCTGAGGAAGATAATGAAAAGCAGAAGTAAAATGTAAAATGCCCACTGTCCTACAAAATGCTTCATGTTGCAATGCTTATGACTCAACTTCTTAGCAGTGGTCATAAGTTACCAATTCTTTAATTTCATCAATGTATGTTGCTATTTTATGTGTCTTTTAGCATTTCATTTGTATATAAGAAATGAAACCTGTCTTATATCTGATTCACATTGTATACAGTCATCCCTTCCATATTGTGACTTTCCCCATCACTGTTTCAATATGTCGCAGGTTGGCATAAGAAATTAAATGGGAAAGGCCAGCAGATAATGCAGAAAAAGTTTAGAAACTCAGAAATGCATAAAATATATGTATAGCATTGTATAATATCAGCATATTTTGTCTTTTAATACCATAAATATGGCTAGATTTTACTCTAAGGTGATGTAAACGCCCCATAAGAGAAAAATAAAAAGAAAAAATTCAAACTTCTCCTCTGGTACAAAGGGAGGTCCAAAAAGTTTTACATATATTTTCCAGATCACAGCAGGAGGATGGGGGTACACACCCCTAACACCCACAACGTCAAAGGGATAACTGTATTGAGTATCTTTCTACTCCCCCTATTGTGGAAATCCTAGATTTGAGCCCACACCTTTAGCTATAAGTAATTCTTCTGTGAGGCACTGGAGTGGGAGTGTGTAAAGAGGTGACTTGAGTGAAGTAAAGAGAGCCTAACTCCTCTTGTGATAGGCCAGGTTTGCCCCAGGACTGAACTTAGTCCAGATGGTGTGCTTGGGTTCAGAGTAGAGAAAGGCCCCTTGGTGGAAAGGGAGTGGGTGGAACACCTCAGCTTCTTGGGCTCAGCACTTGTGTATGTGGTTTTAAAAAAAATGTTAGGCATGCAAGGTCTCTTATATGCTTTTACGTACTAAACAGCACCAAACACATGGCGAAAATTCCTAAGTTTTCACTTGTGGCAAAATTTTAGAAAATACATGGAACATGTGAAATAGTTAGCATGCTATTTGTGGGTGGAAAGCTGATGTTGGTAGCATTCCCCATCACCCCCAACTCCCCTGGGTGAACCATGCCATAACTTGAACTATATCTAATGACTATGTTATTTTAACTTAGTTGCTAAGAGACCATGTCTATTTATCCATCTGGGGGTGGTTGCATGTTGGTGTTCCTGGTACATATCTTCAGTTTTGGAATCATTCCTTACCAGTGCTGTTTTAAGAAGAACAATAGTATGTGTAACCTGCAGCTCTGGGCCCATAATAATAATTACAATCATTAGCATTTATCTGGAGTAGCTCGGTGGCACAGTGGATAGAGCGCTAGGCGGGGTGTCAGGAAGACATCTTTGTGAGTTCCGATCTAGCCTCAGACACTAGCTGTGTGACCTTGGGCAAAGCACTTCACCCTGTTTGCCTCAGTTTCCTCATCTGTAAAATGAGCTGGAGAAGGAAATGGCAGACTTCTCCAGTATTTTGGCCAAGAAAACTCCAAATGGGGTCATGAAGAGTCAGAGGTGACTGAAAATGACTGAACGACAAAAGCGTTTATATAACACTTTAAAGTTTGTAAAGTGCTTTACAAATATTGTCTCGTTTGATCCTTACAACAGTCTCTTGACATAGGTACTATTATTATCCTTATTGAGGAAACTGAGGCACAGTGCAGTTAAGTGACTTGCCCAAGGTCATACAGCTATTAAGTGTCTGAGACTAAATTTGAGTTCAGGTCTCATGACTTCAGGCCCAGGGCTCTAACCACTGGATCACCAAGCTGTCTCAGTCACACAATCACAGAATTTCAAAGACTGCGGCAGCCATCTGATCCAATTCATACTCCCAAAGGATTTCCCCACTGTAATATAGCCAGCAGTGGTCAGCCAGCCCCTGCTTGCAGACCTCCAATTAGGGGAAACTCACCCCCTTCCAAGATAGCCTAGTCCACTATTGAAAAATTCTAATTGTTAGATGTTTTCCTGGCATCAAGCCTCTATTTGTCCCCCTGTATCTTCCCTGCATTGATCCTTTTTCTGTCCTCTGAAGCTATACAGTGTCTGATCCCTCTTCCATGTGGTGATCGTGCACTTGCTCGAAGGGCTTCCATACGGAGCGCTTTCACTATTTCCTCCCAGGGTCTGGGTGAGAAGTATATGAATGAACTTCAGAATGTCCAGGTGAGACCAAGCCGGATCATAAAGTTTGTGAGTCTGTCACATGAGGATCAGTTGAAGGGACGAAGAATGTCTGTCCTGGGTCATGGATATGTTATATTAGGTGTGAAGAAGAGAAAATCTAACATACATATATACATACAAATACACACATATGTACATTCCCCCCACATAGACACACATGGATACATATATACAAATGTATATATGTATGTGTATATGTACATGTGTGTATAGAAAATATATACAGACACGTGTATACATGGACATATAAGTACATATATGTATTATGTATGCATGAATGTCAGCTAGGTGGTTCATGGATAGAGCACCAGACCTGGAGTCAGGAAGACTCATCTTCATGAATTCAAATCCAGCCTCAGACTCTTACTAGCTGCGTGACTCTCAGTATGTCACTTAACCTTGTTTGCTTCAGTTCCTTATCTGTAAAATGAGCTGGAGGAGGAAATGGCAAACCACTCTAGTATCTTTGCAAAAAAAATCCCAAACGGAGTCCCAAAGAATCAGACATGACTGAAACAAGTCAACAACAAAACATGTACACACATATGTGTGCACATATGCATATACATACACACACATATGCATACATGTGTGTACACACAACATATACATACACATATGTGTATGTATGCATGGAGGGGAGGGGAGGGGGAAAAAGAGAGGAAGGGAGGGAAGGAAAAATGAAAGAGGGGAAGAGGAGAGGGAAGGGGAGGGGAAGGAGAGAGGAAGAAGGAGAAGAGAAAGTGGGTTCATTTGCTGTTTTTCTCTATATGTCACAGTCTGTCTCCTGACTCTCCTTCGTACCCATGAGCTCTGCTTCTTGTAATCCTTAACTCTCTTCAAGGCTCAGCTCAAGTTTTAGAGTTCTTTCAAGAAACATTTTCTTAATTCTTCCAGTTGTTTGTGCCTACCAAATAAGCAGTGTGTGTATGTGTAATTTGTATGTATATATATGTATATATATATATACACATATACATACACACACAGATAGATAGATAGATAGATAGATAGATAGATAGATAGATAGATAGATAGATACATGTGTGTATCTCATATTTAACTATTTAACCGAGTGCGGGGAATGTCTTGCTTTTATCATTGTAATTCCTAGTGCATGGCACATACCGGGTGCTTAATAAGTGCTTGTTAATTGATTGATTTCCTATAATAATAGTTGACACAGCAAGATACAGTAGAAGAAATACTAACTCCAGAGTCAAAAGACCTGGGCTCAAATCTTTCCTGGTACTTGTTACTTTACCACACTGGACAAGTCATTTAGCCACCCTGGCCTCAGTTTCCTCATCTGTAAATTTATGATGGGGGTAAAATAGATTGCCTCTGAAGCTCCCTTCACATCTATATCTAAGATCCTATGACACTAATAAAGGGTGCCTCAAAAGTTTTAGTGTAGTTTAAAGTTTTTAATACCTTAAAATTGTATTCATGGCGGGGCACCCATACGGTGCTTTAAGGCTTGTGAGGGGCTCTACCAGCATTATTTCACTTGATCTTTCCAACAGCCCTGTGAGGTAGAGGTAGGTCCTACAGATCTTACTATTTTCATTTTATGATTGGGGAAACTCAGACCCAAGAGAAGCTAAGTAACTTTACCCATATGAAGTAAGGATCAGAGTTAGCCTTCAAACCCAGCTCTCTTCAGAGTCCGTTTCCAGGGCTCTTATCACTCAGTATTTCAGGCTACCCCGTTCTTAGCTCTCTCTGGAGCATCTGTAAGGACAGTGCATAATCCATAACAATAATAATAATAATCCAGCATTAATCTAACTGCTAAAGAGGCAGTGGTCACTGGCCAGTGCACAACATGGCTTCGTATATTCCATTAAGAGATAACTTCCCTAGTGAGCAGAACCAGGAGAACATCGTACACAGTAACAGCAACATTGTCCAATGATCAGCTTTGATAGACTTAGCTCTTCTCAGTAATGCAATGATTTAAGACAATTCCAAAAGATGTAATGGAAAATGCTATCCTCATCTAGAGAAAGAACTATGGGGTCTGAATGCAGTTTGAAGCATATTATTTTCTGTCTCTTTTTTTCTTTCTTGTGGTTTCCGCCTTATGTTCTGATTCTTCTTTAACAACAGGACTAATGTGGAAATATGTTTAATATGATCCTACATGTATAGTATATATCACATTGCATGATGTCTTATGGAAGAGCAAGGGGAGGGAGGAGGGAAATTTTCAAACTCAGTATCTTATAAAAGTGAATGTTGAAAACTAAAAATAAATTTTTAAAAAGAAGATAACTTCCCTTAATCCTGAGATGTGTAGTGTGGCTGCAGATTTAGATCATGCTAAAGGCAAGTATTTCTACTACTGAGTAGCAGAATTCATTTCCCTACTGTTTTTTTCCCCCCGATGTAGTCCTCTATATAATCTCATAGGAATCACATGAGAATTTCTTTGACTTGACATGACTGTTACTTACGAAAGTAGGAGGAGAAATTATCATTGGGATGAGGGAAAGAACACCCTCATCTTACATACATGGGAATGCTGGGAGTTCTTAGGTGCCAGGCTACTGCCAGTTATCCTTCCTTTTCTTTTTTTTAATATAAATTAATTTATTTATTTTTAGTTTTCAACATTCACTTCTATAAGTTTTAAATTTTCTCCATCTCCCTCCCCTTCTGTCCCACCCTTTCAAAAAGGGGCCAATTAGTTGTAGCATTACAAAAATCTGAATTACTAAACCAGTTTCAAAGTGATACATGGATTTATTTGTTCTGCTTAACTTAAAATATAATACAAATAATTATTAAAAAATCCAAGAAAGTGAGCCAGCAATCCCTCTTTTGAAATATATAGCTTCTCTGGGTCTCTTTACTATGATAGAGATGAATTTGATTACTTTTAATATGGAAGGGTAAGCAAAGCAAATTCATTGGCCAGCTTTATGCCTAGAGAATAGCACAGAATTGAGGAGAAACACTCCAACTGGCTGTTGTCACTGTGCATTTATTTATTTAAGCTGTTTCTCTGCAACGGAGTATCACTTTATATCATACTTTACTTCTATAAATGAAGCCCTTATTCTACAGCTATCCGAAGTGCTTATGATTTTTATTGGGACTAGAGTAAGTTGGTATGCTATGAATTCCTGCCTTGTGGCTATTTGGTATACAAAAGTACATACATTGGCTGAGGTTCTGTTAGGCCTCACAGTGCCCAGAATCCCATGTGGAATTACATGTCCTATAGGAGACTGCTTTGAAATTCTAGTTTTAAGGCATGCTTCTCAGAGCGAACGTAAATGGGCTGTGTGTATATTTACTGTACTTTATGACTCTGGTACATAAGAGCCGTATTGAATGTTTATGAGACCCCCCATCCCCATGAAAATCTGCAATATATAGTTGGAAAGTATTTTTTTCCCTTTACTAAATCCCTCATCTCCAGCACACAGGTGCTTACATCAAAATGTCTAAGGACTTTAGTGGGGAAAGAAACCAAAAGGAGGAGCTTATAGCCACAAATATGTAATTTTCTTGGCTCAGATGAATCCATTTTATTTAATTAGGACCTGAGATAGAAAGGGGAAAATGATCAGAACAGTTCTGCAGTCTCCCACCCACTGTGCATTCCCTTCTAGTTTACCTAAAATGTGTCTCTCTCCTGTCTCTTGCTTCGGACATTTTGTTGAAGCAGTGGAAGTTCTTGAGAACCGACCTTGTCTCAGGATGCCCAGATTCACTCTATATGAACAAAGTCTGACTTGGCTGAACATCTGAATTTGCAGCTCACAAAACCAACTCCTGGCACTGCCTACAAATGTATATGTATATGTGTATGCGTATGCGCATGCGTATGTGTATGTGCTTTGCATGTGTATGTGTATGCATGTGTAGGTGCATGTGCATGTGTAGGTGCATGTGCATGTGTACATGTACATAAATGTGTATGTGTATGCCTATGTGTATGCATATGATTATGCATATGTGTACGTGTGCATCTTATACATATATAAGATATATAAATACATATATGCATGCATGCATGTATATATATGGCAACTAGGTACTGTAATAGGTAGGATGCCAGAACTGGAGTCAGGAAAACTCATCTTCCTGAATTCAAATCCAGCTTCAGACACTTCCTAGCTGTGTGACCCTAGGCAAGTCACTTAACTCTGTCTCAATTCCCTCATCTGTAAATGAGCTGAAGAAGGAAATGGCAAACCACTCTGGTGTCTTTGCCAAGAAAGCCCTAAATAGGGTCATGATTTAAAACACTTGATCAACAACAAATAGACACATATATATCCTATATAGAATATATGTATATACCCATATTTCACCACGTAATCATCACATCCTGTTTTTTCCAGTCCGAAAATTGGTTTATAACCTTTCATTGCACAATCATTGCATGGTATAATTCTGTTCTTCAGAGCACTGAAAAGGTAAACAGAGCAGCAATGTATTCACCACTGACATATGGATATGCATTTATCTTTCACACATTGTGCAAGCTTAGAATTCTCAGTGCATGTGCATTGTCAGTATATTTCCAGAAGTCTATTTGTGTGGTTTGTTTAGAGTGCTGTAGTACTGAAGTATTGTGACTTAACCCAATGAAGGGCTGCAGGTGCAAAGGGAGCTGGTGGGCAGGTAAAGCTGCTATGAGAAAGTCACATGATATGGTCAGACTCGCATCTTTCTGGTTAGCTAAACTGTGCAGTTCATCTGCCAGCGATACAGTTCAGTAATAAATGATTTTTAAGTGATACCAGCACAGTTTTTTAAAGCTTCACACAATGGTCACACCGTACTTTTTGGAAGAAAAAAAATTGGCATAAAATCTGCGATGATTATGTGGTGAAATACAGTACATTCATTTTTTTTTTTAGTTCAAAATCCTCTCTTCAGTCCCTCCTCAACTCATTGAGAAGACAAATAATAAGTTATCCATTATAATGCAAAGTCATGTAAAATATATTTCCATATTATTCATATTGCAAAAAAATCAAGAAAAATAAATAGGAAAATAAGAAAAAAATATTCTTTAATTTGTACTCAGAGTTCATCAGTTCCCTCTCTGGAGAGTAGAAAGCATTTTTCACGGTGAAAACTTTGGAATTGTATCAATCAAAGTATCTAAGTCTTTCACAGTTGATCATCATTACAATATTGCTGTTACTTTGTATAATGTTCTCCTGGTTTTGTTCACTTCACTTTACATCAGCTCATCTAAGTCTTCCCACATTTTTCTGAAACCATTCATTTTATCATTTCTTATAGCACAATAGAATTCCATTACAACCATATACCACAAATTGTTTAGCCATTCTCCAATTCGTGGGCATCCCCTCACTTTCCAGTTCTTGGCCACCACGTAACAAAGCTGCTATAAATATTTTTGCCCATGTTTGTCCTTTTCCTTTGATGTTTTTGAGAAACAAACTTAGTAGTCGTATTGCTGGGTATGCACTCTGTCTTGATATCCTCCCACTAACTCAGCAAGAAAAGCCCACCAATAACTGGTCCCCTCTTCATGGTCTCTCTTGATGGTGACTGATAGAGGAGAAATTAAGAGAGAAAGAAAGAAGGATGTAAGTGTTTTCATAACTTCTTTAGAGTGGCCCCAACCTGTTCCCAAATAGAATTTATTGTTCAGTCATGTCAGACTGGCCCAGGATCACACAGCTAGTATGTGTCTAAGGCTGGATTTGAACTCAGGATGATGAATCTTCCTGATTCCCAAACCTGTGCTCTAATCCACTATGCCACCTATGACTTTAGATGCCCAGAATAGAATTAAAACTTTATTTACTCTAAGAAAGCAAAAGAAAAAGTTCAGTCTTTTACTATGGGTCAACTTCATATGCTCTTCATGCTCATAACTTTTTCTATTCATTTGACTTCAATATCAAATATATAATATATAAATTTATTGATGTGTGATACTCCCTCCAATGAATCAGGTTACTATCTAGCTAAAACTTCTCATTCTGAGTTACTATTGTTTGTATACACCTAAAATATCTTTCCATAGGATCAACTCAACATGATGAAGCTCCTTGTCTAATTCTTTTAATCTGGTATAGATACCAACAGAACACATGAACTATTCATTGGTTATCCCTTGCTCTGGCTAGTTGACTGGCCCAGTTTCTTCTCTGATCATATGACTTTCTGATGATGTGCTTCTCTACTCATCACTAAAAGGAAAACACATTGCCAAGGGTACACATGGGACAAACAGTTTTGTGATATATTTTCTTGAATTTGATATTTTCTTTAGCAAAGTTTATTTCTTAGGAACTTTATTATTTTTTCTTTAGAATTTCCCCCATTTTTGAAAGGTGAAATCATTATCCATTGTTCAAACTTCTTCAATGCCCTGGATTTTAATAATGTACCCTAAAACTACTCACCAATATAAATAGCACTTATAATCAGGAAATTTCAAACATACTTCTGGTTTCCAGGGCAACCAGACAAATCCAAATTTCATAATTTGAACATTTTTATGTATATGTGATCTCTCCCCCAACCTTAATAATTAAGGGCAAATTGTTCTTAGGCTGTTTTCTCCCTACCTTCCCAAAACAAAAAGTGGTATTAGAAATGAAATCTTAAGAGATTTTTCTTTCTTTTCTCTTTCTATCCTTTCCCCTTCCCTTTCTTTCTTTCTTCCCTTTCTCTCCTTTCCCTCCTTTCCTCCTCCTTCCCTCCCTCTCTCTCCTTCCTTCCTTTTTTCCTTCTTTTTTCCTTCTTTCCTTCCTCCCTTCTTTCCTTCCTTCTTTTCTTCTTTCCCTCCCTCCTATCTCTCCTTTCTCTCTTTCTCTCTCTTTCTTTCTCTCTCTTCTTCTTTCTTTCGTTCTTCCTTTCTCTATTTCTCTCTCTCTTTATTTCTCTCTTTCTTTCTTTCTTTCTTCCTTTCTCTCTCTCTCTTTTTCTCTCTCTTTCTTTCTTCCTCTCTTTCTTTCTCTCTTTCTTTCTCTCTCTCTTTCCTTCTCCCTCTCTTTCCTTCTCCCTCCCGCCCTCTCTCTCTCTCTCTCGCTCTCTCTCTCTCTCTCTCTCTCTCTCTCTCTCTCTCTCTCTCTCTCTTTCTTTCTTTCTCCTATTTTACCCAAGGCTGCAAGTAAAACAACCACTTATGGGCTAGATCCCATTACTGATTGGCAAAGGGAGTTTTGACCTGTTCTTTTTCCCCATCCTTAGGCAGCCTGGTAGCTCCCCTCTCCTTCATGCTTACAGAATTACTGTTGGACTTAGTATGGGTGCTTTATGGATTTTATGCTCTTAGCTCACTCTAGCACAGAACTTCTAAGTTCAGGCAGTCTACCAGCCTCAGCATCCCAGGTAGCAGGGGTTATAGGTGTGCACCACCCACATTCATTGTAGTAGATTTTTCTTCCAGTCCTTGCAGAATCTCCAGAACTTGGAGGTATGGTACAGATCAAGATCTGATAGCAAGAGGAGACATTTTTCAGGGTGTCCCACAATCAGAACTGATAACAGGAAAGGGAGTAAGTCGTGACTGGCTAATGAACTTTTTTTCACTGCTACCTTACCCACTGACTTTAACTACTTTCCTGGTGATAACCTTGACTTAGACCTGGAAGGAACCTCCCATCTATCATCTAGTCCAACTTCTTCATTTGATACATAAGGAAAATGAGGCCCAGATAGATTAAGTGACTTGTCCAAGTTCCTACAGTAAGTAAAAAAGCAGAACCAGGTCTTGAATATATGTCTCTGATTCCAAATTTAGTTTTTCACTGTAGACCAAAAGAGATAGGGAAGGGGAAGGGAAGGGAGGAAAATAAGCATTTATATAGTAGTTACTATGTGCTAGGCACTGTGCTAAGTGCTTTCCAAATATTGCCTCGTTTGATTCACATAACAACCCTGAGAGGTATGTGCTATTATTATTATTTTGGGGGGGAGGGGGGAAGGCGATTGGGGTTGACTTGCCCAAGGTCACACAGCTAGTATGTCAAGTGTCTGAGGTCACATTTGAACTCAGGTCCTCCTGACTCCAGGGCTGGTGCTCTACTCACTGTGCCACCTAGCTGCCTGGTATGTGCTATCATCATTCCCATTTTACAGTTGAGGAAATACCTCAGTCTCTGGGGTTTTGTTTTTAAAAGTTCTGCCCAGTGGACCAACAAGATAAGAGTTTGCTGAAATCATTGGAAGAGATTATCTGAAGCTTTATAGACATAGCCATAGGAAAGTTTATCCCTTAATTTTTTTCCCAGACTTCCATAGGATCTAAGACATAGTACTTTTTAAAGAAAAAAATAGGAAAAAAGACTAGAAAGTAAACTCTCAGCTAACACAATTAGAAAAGCTCCTCATTCTTCCTCACTTAACATAAGCCTGAAAGCACTGAATGACATGGTATATATAGGAAGTAAAGGGAAGTAAGATGAGGGAATAGTGAAATAGGATTCCTATCATTTTTATCAATCACTCAATAAATATTTAGTAAGTACTTACCTTTCAGACACTGTGCTAAGCCTGGGGATACAAAAAGAGGCAAAAGATCAGTCCTTATCCTCAAGGAGCTTACCATTCAATGGGGAAAACATAGGAAATACTAAAAAGAGGTTAAACAGGGTTCAAGAAAAGCTTCCTGTGGAAGGTAGGCTTTTAGTTGGTACTTGGAAGCCAAGAAGGTCAGTAGTTGGAGTGGAGGAGGGAGAGTGTACCAGGCATGGGGAATAGCCAGAGCGAATGTCCTGAAATAAGAGATGGAGTTCTTGTTTTTGGAATACCCAGGAGGCCAGTGTCACTGGATAGCAGAGTATGTGTCCTGGAGTAAGGTATAAGAAGGTTAGAAATGTAAGAGGGGCCTATGTTATGAAAGGCTTTGAATGCCAGTCACACAGAGCACTTTGTATTTGCTCTTGGAGGCAATAGGGAGCCACTGGAGTTTATAGAGTAGGGAGCTGACATGATTTGATCTGCATTTTAGGAAATTCACCTTAGTGGCTGAATGGAAGATGGAGTGGAGTGGGGGGAGACGTGAGGCAGGGAGATCCACCAGCAGGCTATTGCAGCAGTCAAGGAGCAAGGTGATGAGAACCTGCATGAGAGTGGTAGTGGTGTAAGAGGAAAGGGCTCCTAGGTTGTGAGCCTGAGGGACTAGGAGAATGGTGTTGTACTTGACAGTAATAGGGGTAGGGGTGGTAGTGGGGTGGGGAGGGGAGGCTTAGAAGGAAAGATAATTAGTTCAGTTTTGTGCATATGGAGTTTAAGATGTCCACTAGATATCAAATTTAAGACAATCTGAAAGGCAGTTGGAGACTGGAGGTCAGTAGAGAGATTGGAACAGGAAAGGTAGATTAGAAGGTCATTAGCATAGTAATTAAATTCATGGGAGGTGATAAGATCACCAAGTGAAGTAGTACAGAGGAGAAGAGGACCCAGGGTAGAACCCTAAGGCATAACTACAGTATAAAGGGAGAAGGGAAGAAGGCCCAGGACCTAATCCTGAGGGACACCTTCATTAGAGGTAGTGATCTGGAAGAGGATCCCACAAAGGAGACAGAGAAGGAGTAGTCAGATAGGTAGGAGGAGAACCAGGAGAGAGTGGTGTCTGGACAACTTAAGAGAGAAGAGAGTATCAAAGAGAAGAGAGTGATCAGCACTGGCAAAGGTCGCAGAGAGGTGAAGAGGAATGAGGATTGAGAAAAGGCAGCTAGGTGGCACAGTGAGTAGAGCGCTGGCCCTGGAGTCAGGAGGACCTGAGTTCAAATTTAGCCTCAGACACTTGACACACTTACTATCTGTGTGACCTTGGGCAAGTCACTTAAACCCAATTGCCCTGCCTTCCCTCCAAAAAAAAAAAAAAGAGAGAGAAAAGGCCATTGGATTTGGCAATTAAGAGATCATTAGTAACTTTGGAGAGAGAGAGCAGTTTTGGTGGAGTCATAAGGTCAAAAGCCAGAATGTAAGGTGCTAAGACAGTGAGAGGAGAGAAAATGGAGGCTCCTGTTGTAGACAGCCTTTTCAAGGAGTTTAGCTACAGAAGAGAAATAGGAAAATAGTTAGCAGGGTTGGAAGGATCAAGTGAGGATTTGTTTTGTTTTGTTTTTTCAGGATGGGAGAGACATGGGCATGTTTGTAGGCAGAAGGGAGTGAACCAGTAGAGAGGGAGAGATTGAAAATAAGTAAAAGAATGCATATGCAAGAAGGAAGTGATTGGTTGGAGGAGACAGGCTGGAATGGAATCACTTGAACCAGTAGAGGAGTTAGCCTCGGTAAGTAATAAGGCCGTTTCCTCATGTGAAGCAGGATTTAAGGAGGAGAAAGTAAGTGGTGTCACCTGAGAGATAGGAAATGATAAAGAGTGCAAAAGGGAATTTACAGCAAATAGCCTCAATTTTCTCTGTAAGATATGAGGCAAAGTTCTCAGCTAAGAGAGTTTGGGGAGAGGGAGCCATGGCAGGTTTTGAGGGGAGATTAAAAGGTTTGGAAGAGCAGCTATGGAGAGTGGGTGGTGAATTGATAAGTGAGGTATAACAGAACCAGAGTAAACCTTTTTTTTTTTTTTCTAAAGAGGCTCGGTTTTAAAGGAAAGATACCTATTAAATATTGTTTGCTGTCTATGGGTGGAGAACAAAGGCAAATAAGCAGAAAACAGCTGGAAGGTATCTACAATAGGAGCCTTGAAAAATGCAGTTTCTGTGCCATCAGTAAACTGTTGCCGTGGGAATGCCAAAACACTTATTCCTGACGCTCTGTCTTTCAGATTCTCATGTGTACTGGGAACCTTTCCAGATGTTGATCATCCTCTTGTGTTCTTCGGAATTCCTTAATGTCTCAAACCACTTTGTCAGCCAACAGTTTGGTTTGCAGACTCACAAACAACACAATGGTATTAAATGTCTGAACAGCTAGATGTGAAATGGAGGTGATGTTCTATATGCAGTCAAAATAAAGAGTAATCTACTAGGAAGTTTGTAATTCACTTGCAAATATTCACTTTCACACTCATACACACTTGATGAACAATCTATGAAAGAGTGTAGTAAAGCTGATGACCCCATTTTATTCTTTGTGTACATAGTATTTGGGGACTTTTCTAACTACCTGGTATTAATGATGGCATCTTTTCAATTTACTATTTACTTTCCAAAACTTGTAGCATTCTCAGGTTCTCTAATTTAGGTTGACATACCTAACAAAAATGCCTCCAAGATATCCAATAGTGAAAGTCTCTGTAATGACCAGGAATTTCTATAATTCAATTTGCTGTTAATGAAAATTCAATTTTCAACCCATAGACTGACGATCAGAATTGCTTCTGGGCCCAAGAAACTAGGGCACTGAAACCTCTCTCTCCAGTAAGAGGCCCCTTTGCTTTGAACCCACATATGCAGGCTGAGCTGTGTTCAGTTTTGAGGGAACCTGACCCACAAGGATTAGATTATTTTTTTTCTTACATCATTTGGCTAGTTATACCTTTGGTCACCCGAATCTTGTAAGAAAAATTTTAAAGCTTAGCTTTTGGCTCATGTCTAAGATGTCCACAAAGTGGAGAGTAAAAAGGTACCCAGAGCTCACATGCTCCCTAAACCCCTAAAGAGGCACAAGGTTTCAGGCTGTGAAATGTGAGACATGATGACGGCTAGTGGTCTCTGGGCTGCTGCTGGGAGAAAGAATGCCCTTCCTGGCAAGAAGTCAGCACCCTGAGACGAAGCCCTGGATGCCCTGCTCTAGTTAAAATTCTGGAATAGATAAGAAATTTCACTCTCTTTCTTTTCTCACTTCAAAAAATAAAAAAAGAATCTATATGTAAGATGAAATACTGGGCACTGAGCTTCAAAATCAGCATCTAATATAATCTCTTGGTGACTTTCTTAGTTTTACATGTTACCAAATAAGATGAAATACTGGGCACTGAGCTTCAAAATCAGCATCTAATATAATCTCTTGGTGATTTTCTTAGTTTTAGATGTCACCAAGTGTTACCATATTGCTTTAAAAATTGTATACCCTTCTAAGATAGCCATTTCTAAAACAAAGGGGGTTTTGACTCTGCAAGTTTTTTTCTTCCTCCTTCCACGTAGTTTGCATACATGCATTTGAGTGAGTGTTTAAAAAGTGGGATGGAGCCTGGGTAGATACTGGTTGTTATTGGAGTGGATCAGGTATGGCTCATTGCTGGCCAGTTGATTGAATGAATGAATAAGCATTTGCTAAGCACCTGCTATGTGCCTGGCACCACACTGGGTGCTGGAGATGCAAATATAAAAGTGAGAATTCCTCTTCAATGAACTTATTATATTCTTTTTGAAAAAAATAATATTTTATTTTTTTCCCAATTACATGTAAAAACAATTTTTTAACACTCATTTAAAAAAATTTTTGAGTTCCAAATTCTCTTCCTCTCTCTTCTCTGGAGACAGTAAACAATTTGAGCTACACATGTGCAATCAGGCAAAACATATTTCCATCTTAGTCATGTGGTGAAAGAAGATACAGACTAAAAACAAAAAACGATGAAAAAATAAAGGGAAAAATACTATGCTTTGATCTGCATTCAGATACCAGCAGTTCTTTCTCTAGATGTGGATAGCATTTTTTTAGTCCAAGTCTTTTGTGTGATTTTGTTGGATTATTGTATTGCTGAGAATAGCTAAGTTATTCACAGTTGATCTTCATTACAATATTGCTGTCACTGTGTACGATGTTCTCCTGGCTCTGCTCATTTTACTTTGGGTCAGTTCATGTTAGTCTTTCCAGATTTTTCTGAAATCTACCTGCTCATCATTTCTTATAGCACAATAGTATCCCATTACCCTCATATACATCCTCTCAATTTCCGATTCTTTGCCACCACAAAAAGAACTGCAATAAATATTTTTGTACAAATAAGTCCTCTTCCTTTTAAAAAAATGGTTTTTGTCTTTTTGAGATATAGACCTCGTCGTGCTATTGCTGGATCCAAAAAAAAAATTTATAGCCCTTTGGGCATAGATGAACTTATATTCTGATAGATGTTGGCACATATACAGATTGGCAGCCCGGGATGGGAGCTCTGGACTGGGGAGTTGCAGGGATGGTGAATTTTGCTGTAAGTAAAGATTGCCATGCCCTTTCAAGAAGTAGTGTCAGGAATGGTGTTATTGGAAGGCTTTAGTCTGAGTAAATTATTTAGTAGAAATTTCCCAGGAAACATTTACCAAGCACAGCAAAAGGTTAAACACTAGGGGAGATACAAAGTTTAAATGAGACAAGTCTCTGCTCCTGAAAAAGTCTTGTACTAATGCTGACAGCTAAATAGATACCACTATGTGGTTAGTTTGCTAGAGAGTTAAAAATCCAAGTGGCCTGTAAGGCTGAGCATACAGTCTATTAATAACTAGGATGGGAATGTTTTCTGGAGGAGTCTGGCTTTAAAAGGTGGGTAGGAAAGAGCTCAGCAGATGAGGACTGGGTCTGGGGGAGGGTAGAGAGGCCAAAGGGGAAAGCGTCGCATCTCCTGGTCCTGTTTTATAAATTCCAACCAGGAATTACTCCTAGCATTCCTCTTTCTTCTCTCCTACTAATGTGTTGAATGGAAGTTTTAGGAATTATGGAAACTGGGATGCCTGGTTCCACTACACATTTATTACCTACTCTCAAACTGGGCCCTCACAGCAGGGAGGCAATTCTTTTCCTTCTCCCTAACTGAGTTTTTTGGGGCAGCTAGGTGGTGTAGTAGATAGAGTGAAGGGATTGGAGTCAGAAGGACCTGAGTTCAAATCTAGCCTCAGATACTTGGCACACTTACTAGCTGTGTGACCTTGGGCAAGTCACTTAACCCCAATTGCCTTGCCTTCCCCCCTCCAAAAAAACAAAACAAAAAAACCAAAAAAACCATTAATCTGAGAAACCATCCTTAGGCTTCATCTATTTGCCAAAGAGGTCTGTGACACAAAGAATAGATGTGGTCTATACCTCTGTGCAGTAATTCAGAGACTAGGTCTAACTAGAGCAGAGTATACCTCATTCAGTTGGATTAGAGCTGCCTAATATTGTTCCTAAATCCTGTCATTCTTCTATTCCTACTTATCTCTCTTGCCTCTGAATCAATATCTGATCAGATATCTCTAAGGGATTCAGAATGCTGATGGTAGTAGCTAGGGAAAGTTATGAAGCACAATCTGGAGGCCTTACTATGCATATGTTTAGAAAGATTTTAGGTGTGATTCCATCTGAAAAAGATGTGGAAAGGGGGTAGGAAGAGATTCTTTCCTGTCCAATAATTTTATATTATGCAGTCTTCCTTAGAAGAGAATTCAAATTTCAAAGTGATAATCATAGTAAGACACTTACAAGTACCACATCCTCACCCCCCAATCCTCTTACATACACACCCAAAAAGCAAATTAAATTTCAATGAATGTGACCAAGCTAAACAAAGTGTCTGTGTGATTATTGAGGGCATGGTGAACACAGAAGTCATCAGGAAGCTGTGGCCCGGAGGCACAAGAGAAGCTATTATTCAGACTTGGCCCCTTGGGATGTTTCAGACTCCAAGTTATAGATTTTCTGCAGCAAACCATGATGCTTGGTGATAGATGAGAGCAGCAGTCATTAAGTACAAAATGAAAGGGTTTTTATAGCCTCAGTAGCAGTGGCAATTCTACCTGCCAATATTAAAGCATTTATCTAGGAGTCAGATAGTGATGCAAAATGGAGTAAAACAATTCCTGAAAGATGAATTTTCATTTTTAGGAATCTTCTTATTTCAATTACAGCATAATTATATCCAAATAATGTGTAAAACCTACTAGTCAATTCACAAATCCTATGAATGGGACCTAAAGACCTATATAAAGCTATATTTCCATGGGTGTTTTGCCCATAGAAATTTGCATTTGGGGATTATAATATTTCTGAAAGTCCTAACAAATTCTATAAATATGACCTCTCCATTATGTATGACATATGTATGTATGATGAGTCCATTGGAGGCAAGAGTACCTTGGTTTGGTAACTATATCGGTCCCATTTTTTTTCATTGTTATCTTCCCCACCCTCTTTAGCTCACTAAAACCAGAAAATTCAATAATGGCCAAACTCATAACATCTAAAGAAAGCAGTCGACAATTACCCAGCTGGACAAATAGCAGAAAAGACTTATTATAGTGGCAAATGAAATGGATATATGACTTGACAGAATATACTTTATATGATGATTCACAAATCACAATAGGCATCTATGTAGTAGTGCTATATATCTGTAGTCCTTCCTACTGTGGATGCTGAGGCTGGTGGATACTTGAGTTTAGGAGTTCTGAGATAAGTAACACTAAAGACAATTGAATACTTAATTCAACACCAATATGGTGAGCCCGAGGAGTAGATGGTGTTCAGGGTTGGTACTTCCAGGCCAGGCAGGACAGGGAGACCCAGTTTCAAATTAAAAAAAAAATCCCAATGGATCCCTCCTTGGTTAGTTACTTTGTTTAATCATTTATTTATCTGTTATTAGTCATCCACTGAAACCTGATTAAATTCACTGGAACACACCAGTCCTGGTAAGGATCTCTGAGAAGATAATTTTTTGGAGAGTCTATATCTTAATAAGTCATAAAATGTAATTTTTTCTATAGATTCCATACATATAAAGATTGCTTGAATATTCTTAAATTCTTTGAAAGTAACTAACCAAGAGTTCTATAAATTCTAACAAATATACTTTATTCAGATTTTCAAATTATTAACCAATTGGTTGTGTTTTGAAAGTTTGAAAGTTGACTCAAAAAATTAAAACACTAATGTGCTAGTGGTGAAGTTGTATACTGATTCAACCATTCTGGAGAGCAATTTGGAACTATGCCCAAAGGGCTATGCATACCCTTTGACCAAGCAATACCACTGCTAGGTCTGTTTCCCAAAAGATTTAAAAACAAAAAGGAAAAGCACATCTGTGTACAAAAATATTTATAGCAGCTCTTTTGGTGGTAGCAAAGAACTGGAAATTAAGGGTATGTTCATCAATTGGGGAATGCCTGAACAAGTTGCTGTATATGATTGTGATGGAATACTATTGTGCTTTAAGAAATCATGAGCAGGATGCTCTCAGAAAAAACTTGGAAAGACTTGCATTAACTGATGCAAAGTGAGATGAGCAGAACCAGGAGAATATTGTACATAGTAAGAGCAATATTGTATGACAATCTACTATGAATGACTTAGCTATTCTCAGTGATACAGTGAATCCAAGACAATTCTGTAGAACTTATGATGAAAGATGCTGTCCATCTCCAGAGAAAGAACTGGTAGAGCCTGAATGCAGATCAAAGATACTTTTTTCTTTACTTGGGGTTCTTTTGTCTGTGTTTTCTTTCACAGAATCACTTACATGGAAATGTGTTTTGCATGACTACATATCGGTAACCTATGTCAAATTGTTTGTCTTCTCAATGAGGGAAGAGAGAGGAAGGAGGGAGAGAATTTGGAACTCAAAATTTGAAAAAAAAATGTTAAAATTGTTTTATATGTAATTGGGGAAAAATAAAATATTAAATAAGAAAAAAATTGATTCAAAAGTGATCCCTGAGAACCATAGAGAGTACTTTATACTTCTTTCATGTATAGTCAGTTCTGCTATATTTGCATTGCCAAGAAGCACCATGCTATGCAAAATCAAGCAATAAAACCACAGAGCACATGGAGAAAATAGAGTTGGGGCACAACACGGAAAAACTTCATCAGTAACACATTAAAAAAAAGAAGAACCTAATTAAAATGATAGCCCAGTTTCGTGCACATTAAATGGTTAAGAAATACATACTACAATAAATAGTGGAGAAAGTCTTGAACTGCTGCTCAGCCTCCCAGGCCTTGAAAGTAAGTTGAGTAGGTCAGAACTTCTGGGCCATGGTGGGAGAGGGTAGGGATAAGGGTGCTACAGACCAGCCCTTCTCCTCTCACAGCTCCTACTGCACCACATTTATTGAATGCAAGTGAATAAGTCATGGCATCACCTTCCAGATGTCATGGTCCTCTTTGAGAATAAAGGACAAAGAACAACAATACTGAATGCAATAAATATGACGTTTTGCCTTGACAAAGACCTGAAGACAAAGACCTTGCTTATGAGTTATTGCGAAGCAGTGCAGTTTTCGGCATCTTCACTGTTTCTCAAGGAAGGAATCATGCAGAAGTAAACTTGAAATTTGAGTTATGCTCAAAACATTCCCCAATATGTCAATCAACTTGGAATAAATTCATGTTTTCAAAACACATACCATAGCAGAACTGAATGTACTTTCATATGTTATTTTGTGTTTTATTTATTTGTAGGATTGTCTTATCATCTGCTCTCCCCTTCCCTTTTGACTTCACAACAGCATGGTCATTTTTCATTCATTTTTGTGTCCCCAGGGTCTAGCTCTATGCCTTTCACGTAGTAAGCATTGAACAAATCTTCCAGCTCCTAAACTAATCCTTTCTTTTGCTTCTCTCTGGTTATATAGTTTTTTTCTTCCAAATCCTTCAGTAGATCTCTAATAAATAGTTTCTAAACTCTTTTAAACTCCTCTATCAAATTCTATTCAAATTCCTGTATCATTCTGTCTTTTCTTCTTTTTCAACCCCTTCCTTGAACTCTGTACTTCCTGGTAATTATACTATGTGCCATCCTTCATACAATGTCCTGAGATTTCCTGCCTCCATTCCTTTGCTCTATGGTTCTCTTTAACCTAAAACTCCATCTCCATCAACCTCCTCCTTTGCTGCCAACTGTTGAAGTCTTTTCATACTCAGCACAACCTTTGCCCTCTCCAGTGTTTTGTTTGCATCTCTCTTTCTCAAAAAAAAAATTTCTCTTTGGTTTTGAAAATAACAATTATAAACACACATTCTAAAATACAAAGAAAAACAAATAAAGGATTGTATCTGAAAGTATGAAATTTATATAGCTTGTTTTATAAAAGTTTTTTTAAATTAACAAAGTTGAAGCAAAGTTATTGTTGGCTTATATTGCTTTCTAAGCTTCTTTTTTGTTTTCTTCTGTGCATTTTAAAGTAAATTTTTAATGCCATCTTTTTTTTAGCCAAGGAAAAGACAAAGTTTATTAAGGATTCGCCACAATGGGTTGTCTTAAGAAATTTCACCCTTTGTGATGCTTGTTTTCACAAGCAGGACATATTCAATCTACTGAGCTAGATTGAAACTGAGCCTAATGCCGTATTTTTATTGTTTTTACAGAACCAGAATTTTTCACTATATTTGTCCCCATTCCCTCTCCTCTCCAAGAAAACCGTCTGACATGATAAGACCATTTTATTAAAGAAAAAGAGGAAGAAGAGAAAAATCATCGAAACTAATCAATACAACAAAAACTCTCAAAAATGTATGCAGTGTTTCATACCCTTGGACCTTTGTCAAAGAGTGGTAAGGGTTGTCTTTTCATATGTCTTCTTTTTGGTTATACTTGTCCTTTGTAATTTTGTAACATTCATTTTTGATTGATTTGTGGTTGTTGTTATTTCCATTTCCATTGTCATAGTTACCGTATATTGTTTTCTTGGCTCTACTACTTATTTCATCCTGTATCAGTTCATATAGATCATTTCATGATTCTCTGTATTCATCACAGTTCCCGTTTCCCATTGTTTTCTTGTTGAGTCATTTCAATCATGTCCAACTCTCCATAACCCTATCTGGGGTTTTCTTGGCCAAGACACTGGAGTGGTTTAAATTTCCTTGTCTAGCTCATTTTACAGATGAGGAACTGAGGCAAACAAGGTTAAGTGACTTGCACAGAGTCACCTAACTAGTAAGTGTCTGAGGCCAGATTTGTACTTTGGTTTTCCTGACTCCGGGGTCAGTGCTCCAGCCACTGTGCCGTCTAGTTGCCCATCATATTTTATAGCACAGTAACATTCCATCATGTTTAGGTACTCTGGTTTAACCATTCCCCAATTGATGGGTATATGAAGACGTTCTTCTTATTAGTAGCTTCCTTGAGATATATGGGTAGTAGTGGAATCTCTGGTTCAAAAAGGTATGGACATTTTATTCACTTTATTTGCATACTACCAAATTGATTTCTAAAATAGTTTAACAATTTATATTTCCATTAATGCATAGTGTACCTATCTTTTCACAAGTCCTCCAACATTGACTATTCCTATATTTTGTCATTTTTGCTAGTTTCTGGGTGTGATGGTCCACGGTCAGAAGCCTGAGGCAGCAGCTGGAACTACTCATGCCCTCTTTGTATTCAGACAAACAGGAATCTATGTCAATGTTCAAGACTTAGTCATCTTAGCTAATTAAATGTTGAGGATGGTTCTAATGATGTTTTTCTTTTTTTTGACATTTTTATTTTAAGTTTTGAGTTCCATATTCTATTCCTCCCTCTCCTCTTCCCTCTCTGAGAAGGTAAGCAATCAGATATAGATTGTACATGCGCAATTATGTAAAACATTTATATATTAGTAATCTGTATGAGAAGATTTGAACCAAAGAAAAAATGAAAGAAAAGAAAGAGAGTGAAAAGTAGCATGCTTCAATCTGTATTCAAACAATATCAGTTCTTTCCCTGGATTTGGTTAATATGCTTCATCTTTTGGGATTGTCTTGGATCATCGTATTGTTGGAAATAGTTAAGTCATTCAAAGTTCTTCATCAAACAATGTTACTGTTACTGTGTACAATGTTCACTTCACTATTTATCAGGTCATGTAAATCTTTCCAGGTTTTTCTGAAGTCCTCCTACTTGTCATTTCTTATAGTATAGTAATAATCCATTATAGCCTCACACCACAGTTTGTTTAAGCTTTCTGCAGTTGATGGGCATCTCTTTCATTTCCAGTTCCTAGCCACCACAAAAAGAGCTGCTATAAATATTTTTGCACCAATAGGTCCTTTTCCCTTTTTTGGATGTCTTTGGGATATAGACCTAGCAGTGGTATTTCTGGATCAAATACAGTTTTATAGCCCTTTGGGCATAGTTCCAAAGTGCTCTTCAGAATGGTTGGATCAATTCACAACTTCTCCAACAGTGCATTAATGTACCTATTTTTTCCATATCCTTCCCAGCATTTGTCATTTATGAAAGGTATGAGGTAGTACTTCAAAGTTGTTTTAATTTGCCTTTGTCTAATCACTAGTGATTTAAGCATTTTCTCATATGACTATAGATTGCGTTGATTTCTTTGTCTGAAAACTGCCTGTTCATATCCTTTGACCATTTATCAATTGGGGAATGACTTGTATTTTTACAAATTTGACTCAGTTCTAAATATATATATATATATATATATTTGCTTTTTTTTTTGGCAGGGCAATTGGGATTAAGTGACTTGCCCAAGGTCACACAGCTAGTACATGTGTCAAATGTCTGAGGCCAGATTTGAACTCAGGTCTTCCTGACTCCAGGGCCGGTGCTCTACTCACTGCGCCACCTAGCTGCCCCTAGTTCTAAATATATTTGAGAAATGAGGCCTTTATCAGAGATACTTGTGGCAAAAATTTTCCCCCAGTTTTCTGTTTTCCTTATAATTTTGCTTGCATTGATTTTCTTTGTGCAAAAACTTTTTAATTTTATATAATCAAAATTATCTAATTTACATTTCATAATGCTTTTTATGTTTTCTTTGGTTCCAATTTTTTCCATTATCCATAAATCTGACAAATAAACTATTTTATGTTCTCTTAATGTGCTTATGATATCACCCTTTATGTATAAATCATGTACCCATTTTGACCATATTTTGGTATACGGTGTTAGATGTTGGTGTATACCTAGTTTCTGCCATACTGTTTCCAAGCAGTTTTCATCCAATAATGAGTTTCTGTTCCAAAAGCTTAGATCTTTGGGTTTATCATATACTAGATTACTATGGTCATTTACTGTAATGTAATTTTTACCTCCACTATTCCACTGATTCACCACTCTACTTCTTATCCAGTACCAGATTATTTTGATAATTACTGCTTTATAATACTGTTTGAAATCTGGTACGGCTAGACCACCTTCTTTGGCAATATTTTTCCATTGATTCCCTTTATATCCTTGAACTTTTGTTCTACCAGATGAATTTTGTTATCTTTTTCTAGCTGTATAATTTTTTGATAGTTTGATTGGTATGGCACTAAATAAATAGATTAACTGAAGTAGAACTGTCATTTTTATTATATTGACTTGGCCTACCCATGAGCTTTAATTAACATTTTTCTTTAATTAATATTTTTTCTAGGGTCTGGCCTGGCTTTTCCTGAGATTCTATTATTCCTAGAGTCTTGCCACATAGTCTGGCTTGGCTTTTCCTGAGGTCCAGCAGCTTAAGCTAGTTTTTCCTTAAAAGGCATTAAAGAAAATAACAACAATGAGACAACATACCAAAATTTATGGGATGGAGCCAAAGTGGTACTTAGGGGAAAATTTATATCTCTAATTGCTTATATCAATAAATACAATAGACCCTAGAAATAATAATAATTTAATTAATATTTTTACAATTAAAATTAATTTAATTAATATTTTTCTAATTTTTTAGCTCTGACTTTGTGTGAAAAGTATTTTATAGTTATATTCTTATAGTTCCTGGGTTTGTCTTGGCAGATAGACTCCTAAGTATTTTATATTGTCTAAAGTTATTTTAAATGGAATTTCTCATTCTATCCTTCACTGCTGGACTTTGTTGGTAATATATAGAAATGCTGATGATTTGTGTGAGTTTATTTTGTATCCTGCAACTTTGCTAACTTTGTTAATAATGTCAAGTAGTTTTTTAATTGATTCTCTAGGATTTTCTAAGTATAACATCATGTCATTTGCAAAGAGTGATAGTTTTGCTTCCTCATTGCCTATTCTAATTCCTTTATTTTTTTCTTCTCTTATTGTTACAGCTAACATTTCTAGCACAATACTAAATAGAGGTGATAATGGGCATCCTTGCTTTATCCCTGATTGTGTTGGGAAACCTTCTACCCAATCCCCATTACAGCTAATGCTTGCTGATGGTTTTAGATAAATATTACTTATTTTAAGGTACTATCCATTTATTTCTATGCTCTCTAGTGATTTTAATAGAAATGGGTGCTGTATTTTGTCAAAGGCTTTTCCTGCATTCTATTGAGATAATTGTGTGACTTTTGTTGGTTTTGTTATTGATATGGTCAATTATATGGATAGTTTTCCTAATGTTGAAACAGCCATGCATTCCTGGTATAATTACCTGGTATAAATAGTGTATGATCTTTGTGACATATTGCTGTAATGTCTGCTAGTATTTTATTTAAAAATTTTACATCAACATTTATTAGGGAAATTGGTCTACAATTTTTCTATCTCTGTTTTGGCTCTTCCTGGCTTAGGTATCAGCACCATATTTGTGTTATAAAAGGAATTTGTAGGACTCCTTCTTTGCCTATTTTTCCAAGTAGCTTATATAATATTGGGATTAATTGCTCTTTAAATGTTTGGTAGAATTAGCTTGTGAATCCACCTGGTCCTGGGAATTTTTCCTTAGGAAGTTCATAGATGGTTTGTTCAATTTATTTTTCTAAAAATAGGTTATTTTATTTCTTCTGTTAATCTAAGTTATTTATATTTTTGTAGATATCCATCCATTTAATTTAGATTACCAAATTTATTGGCATATAATTGGGCAAAATAGTTTCTAACAATTGTCTTCATTTTCCCTTCATTAGTAGTGAATTGACCCCTTTAATTTTTGATACTAGTAGTGCTGGTATTTTTATGATTGAATTAGCCAATGGTTTATCTATTTTATTGGTTTTTTTTCATAAAACCAGCTTCCAGTTTTATTTATTAGTTCAATGGTTTTCTTACTTTCAATTTTATTAGTCTCTCCTTTGGTTTTCAGGATTTCCAATTTGGTGTTTAATTGGGAATTTTTAATTTGTTCTTTTTCTCATTTTTTTAGTTGCATGCCCAATTCATTGATCTACTTTTTCTCTATTTATTGATGTAAGCAATTAGAGATATAAATTTTCTCCTATGTACCATTTGGGCTTCATCCCATAAGTTTTGGTATATTATCTCCTTGTTGTCATTTTCTCTAATGCCTTTTAAGGAAAAACTAGCCTAGGCTGCTGGACCTCAGGAAAAGTCAGGCCAGACTATGTGGCAAGACCCTAGGAAATATTTCTCCTTTGTTGTGTATAGTATATTCCAAAATAACTGATAAAAAGACAAAAGACATCAATAAAACTCTAAACCAGATGTTTAATATACTTTTTTGTATTATAGTTACAGTATTTCTATAAAATAGTGGCAAACTTTTACTGAAGTTCAGGGAATAAGAGCACCCTCATGTTAAACTCATCACCTCCAATTTCGTCACCATGCTGCTAATCCAAGCTGTGACTAACATCACCTCCCTCAGCCTCCTCTCACCTCTTTTTGAAGGAATAGATAGTAAAGTACCAAACTGGACCTTTTGACACATTCCACTCTGCCTCTGCTTCTCTGCCTAATTTTAACACCATGGAACAAGATTCTCCTGAACTGGTTAGCCCGTAGGAGTTGACCACCTTCCTACCCTCTTTTGTGTGCTGTGTTTCCCCCCATCCCATTAGATTGAAAGCCTGTGAGAGCAGGGACTGTCTTTCTTTTTATTAATTGTGCCTGGCACATAGTAGGAACATAATAAATGTTAATTGGATTGGATTTAAGTCCTCCTTTGATTCTTTTTCACAACAAAATGATGACCTTGATTCTCAAAGGCCATGCCGCTGAGACATAAGCTCTAGCAGGTCTAGTGACAAACCATATGTCTGTCATCCAAGGATCAGCCTAGCAAAGTGATAGGTGTTCATGGCCAGAATGGCCAAGATGATCCGTTTGGGGGCCAAGTCATCTCTCCAAGACTATTAAGCCTAGAAGACTTACAGTCTGCGCTGGAGAAAGAAGTAGCCACACTGACATAAATGATCAATCCTTGAAACATTGAAATAAGTAATTTTTGTATGTATCTCTCTCTGCTATGCTATAATTTCCATGAGACTTTTTTTAGTTAAACTATGTATCTCACCCAGTATCTAGGATAGCACTGATACATTTTCATCAGATGAAATTTTGAATGAAATAAATGTTAGTTGACTTCAATTGAATTAGTTGGAACTCAAATCCTGGTTCCACTTTTTATAAGCTTTGGGACCTTAGATAGGCCCCTTCAATTTATTGCACCTTAGTTTTCTCATCTCTAAAATTAGATGAGGCCTTTTCCATTTCCCCATCTACCAGCACTTTCCTGTCTGAGGTTGCATCCCATCTATTCAGTATGTATCTTGTCTGTACCTATTTATATACATGTTATTGCCTGTGTTTGAATATAAGCTTCTTGAGGGTAAAGGATGTTTTTTTTGTTTTGTTTTTTCTTTGTTTCTTTGGAAAAAGTGGAATGCCAGCACAGTGCTTGCACATTGTAAGAGCTTAATTAATGTTTATGCCTTTCACATAGTAGGCACCTCAATCAATTAGTCAATATAACTTGCTTTGCATATATTTGTTTGCATGTTGTCTCCCCCATTAGATGGTAAGCTCTTTGAGGGCAGTGACAATCCAATTTTTTATTAGTCAGCTAATAAATGTTTATTGATTGATTATTGACTGACAAATTAACTGAAAGAAGGGGCTAAGAGGGATTTTAAAGGTCCTCTGGGTCCAACCTCTTCATTTTAAAGATGAAGAAACTGAGCAAAGCCAAGATTTGAACCCATGCACTCTGACTTCAAATCTATTGCTCTGTTGACTACAGTGCCCTGCCTCTGTCAATTTATAGATTTCCCAGTGATGCTATTCTTGATAAACATGACATAATATCTATAGGTATATCTGTAGGCATCTGTAGGTATATTTGCTGGCATTTCCACATGATTTCAAAATTATAGAATCTCCCTGACTTCTCATTTTTAAAAGCAAAACAATGACTCAAAGGACAATATTGTCTTTTAAAAATTCTTCATGCTACAGATATTGAACTATGAAAGAGCCCATGGGCCCACCTGCATGTTTTCTTTTCTCTTTTAGTTTCCTGGAATGTCAGATAATGGATTAATGGACCACTGTGCCCAGAAGGGACAAAATGACCTTTAATGACATTTTGTCATTTCAGTGTCTTGAGGGCTACACATCTGGTAAACTAGCATAAACAGTAAGGATCATTTCATGTTCAGGGTCCTCTGGCCTTAACCTCTTTGAGAATGGTTAAGTATAAGAGCATTCTGGGCCATTAACAGCCTAATGTACCAGCTACTTTGGGCAAGAGCTGAAAATCACTCCTTTTTTAATTAAATTTTTTTTTTATTTTTAGTTTGCGACACTCAGTTCCACAGGTTTTTGAGTTCCAAATTTTATCCCCCTCTCACCCCTCCCCACTTCCCCCCAAGATGGCATGGAATCTGATATATGTTCTACATATACTTTCACATTAAACTTATTTACACAATAGTCAAGTTGTAAAGAACAATTATGACCAATGGAATGAATCATGAGAAAGGAGAAACAAAACCAAAAAAGAAAAGGAAAAAAAGAGGGAGCAAATAGTTTGCCTCAGTCTGCACTCAGACTCTGTAAATCTTTCTCTGGATGTAGATAGCTATTTCCATCATGAATCCTTTGGAGCTGTCTTTGAAGAGGCAAGTCTATCAAAGTTAGTCATCACAGAAGCAATATGTCTGTGGTTATGTACAATGTTATCCTGGTTCTGCTCCCCTCGATCAGCATCAGATAGTGTAGGTCTTTCCAGATTATTATGAAGTCCACATGTTCCCCATTTCTTGTAGCACAATAGTATTCAATTACATTCATATGCCACAACTTGTTTAGCCATTCCCCAATTGATGGGCATCTCCTTCATTTCCAATTCTTTGCTACCACAAAAATTGCTGCTATAAATATTTTTGTACATACAGGTCCCTTTCCCACTTGTGTGATCTCTTTGGGATACAACCCTAGAAGTGGTATTGCTGGGTGAAAGCGTATGCACATTTTTATAGCCCTTTGGGCATAGTTCCAACTTGCTCTCCAGAATGGCTGGATCGTTTCACAACTCCATCAACAATGTAATTTTCTCATATCCTCTCCAGCATTTATCATTTTCCTGTTTTGTCATTTTAGCCAATCTGATAGGAGAGATGTGGTACCTAAGAGTTGTTTTGATTTGCATTTCTCTAATCAATAGTGATTTAGAGAATTTTTTCATATGACTACAGATATCTTTAATTTCTTCCTCTGAAAACTGCCTGTTCATATCCTTTGACCATTTCTCAATTGGGGAATGACTTGTATTCCAATAAATTTGACTCAGTTCTCTGGATATTTTAGATATAAGGCCTTTATCAGAGGCACTAGTTGTGAAGATTTTCTCCCAATTATCTGCTTCCCTCCTAATCCTTGGCTTTGTTATTACAAAAACTTTTCAATTTAACATAATCAAAATTACCCATTTTTCATTTTGTAATGCTCTCTATATCTTGTTGGGTCATGAATTCTTCCCTTTCCCATAAATCTGACAAGTAAACTATTCCTTGCTCTCCCAAATTGCATTTAATATCAGCCTTTATTCCTAAATCATGAACCCATTTTGATTTTATTTTGGTATACGGTGTAAGATATTGGTCCATGCCCAGTTTCTGCCATACCATTTCTCAATTTTCCCAGCAGTTTTTGTGAAATAGTGAATTCTTAGCCCAGATGCTGGATTTTTGGGGTTTATCAAAGAGTACATTGCTATAGTCATTGACTACTGCATAAATGATTCCTTTTTAATGGATAAATAATTCACAGGGTACCAAGAAGGAAATCAGTGCTGCTTCTAATGCTGACTCACTTGTAAAATAAATTATTTTGGAGGGGGGAAGGATGAAAAAAATAATTGTCAGATGAGTAATTGTGGCTGAAATTCTTTTTTGCTCCTAGAGGGCAAGATTCAAGTTCAAGGTTGAGGTGGGTTGAGATTATTTTAGGAGCGACTTGTTCTACCCAAGCCCACAGATCCAGCTTCTTTTACATTGATTAAAGAAAAATAAAAACACTGAATTTTTTAAACCTAAAATTATTTTGCATAAGTCTTCTAAACTGGAGAAACCCTTCCAAGCTCCCTTCCTTTCCCAACTCCTCCCCTTAACAAAGCCCTCTAGTTAGAGGAAAATAAAAAAACAGTACTCTGATTCCCTTTAGCCTGAGAGGCAGAAGGAAAAGAAAATCCCAGATATAGTTTACTTTTAGTAAGATTAACTAAAATCAATAAATCAAAACCATAAGATTCTCTCTCAATTTGTCTCTTTCCTCCAACCAGGAGAAAGCCTGGCATTTTTTTTAGATCGAGGCTTAAACCCTGGTCCTTTCTGTATCTCTATATACCCAAACCAAATGCTAGTCCTATCTTTTGCATCCTCTTTTTGCAACTAAGGACATAGACAAATCAAAAGCAGTTAAAATAGGTCTGATTTTATCCATAGTGAGCCAGTGTTTAAAAATTTTCTACTTAAGCCACTTTGTAAACAACTTTAAGGAACAGAGAACTCTGGATTATACATCCATCCTCTTGGACAGAAAAGGGAAGGGGAGAAAGAGGAGAAAGTGGCCTCTATTGGCTAACTGGCTTCTTATCTAGGGGAAAATTCACCAATGATCAGATATTTTCTATGCCCTGGTCACAGTTATCTTATCTACCCTGGTTCATAAAGCTGCTGGTAGAACAGCCCTCCCCATCACAAACCCACCATCACTGCCTCTGCAGCCAATTACCCATTCCTCCACCTTCATCACTGCTTAATTCAAAATCCTTTTCCTGTGTCTAAGTACAACTCCCATGAGAGTCTTCAAATCTCTTCCAGGGTAGGAAGAAGACGACTCAGACTCTACATCCCAGGAATCCACAAAACCAGAATCTATCCTAAAATCCCACCTACATGAAAATCATCACTTGGTAGCCAGTCATGCTGGTAACGGGTCTTTGTGGACACAGTAATGACTTTAAGGTTTACAAAAGTTTTACATAAATTATTGCATTTGTTTTTAGCTAGGCTGGCCCTCACCTGCCATAACCTAGGTGAGATAAATCTGAAAAAGAATCAACAGGCTATGTTATCAATGACCCAGGGTAACCTCCAAGCTGAGATGAGGAATCAGAATAAGATTGTAGGGAAGGTATATTGTTGAATAATCAGTTGAATAAAGAAAAAAGAGACAAGAATCAAAAGGAAAATATAAATGATAGAGAATTTTTAAAAAATACATTCTCTCTTTGCAAAAATAATATTTAATGCTACATCACCTACCTCTATACCAACGTGTCTTACAGAAAGAGTCAGTTCTTACCTTAGTCAGCATTTGTTGCTCTTGTTCAGTTGTCCTGTCTGACCCTTTGTGACTCCATTCAGGGTTTTCTTGGCAAAAATACTGGAGTGGTTTGCCATTCTTTCTCCAGCTCATTGTATAGATGAAGAAACTGAGATGGGTTAAGTGACTTACCCAGGGTCACACAACTAGTCAGTGTCTGAGGCCAGATTTAAATTCACAAAGATGAGTCTTCCTGACTCTAGGCCTAGCACTGTATCACCTAGCTGCCAGTCAGTGTTTATTCAATCAATTTTTAAATGCTAACTCTGGAAATAAAAGAAAAAAAATCATTAAAGGATAATGAATGAAAAGTCCACTGTATTTGTGGAAAGGAGGAAGAGAATAAGCATTTATTAAGCACCTACTATGTATTCACTAGGCAGTGAGCTAAGTGCTTTATAAATATCTCATTTGATCCTGTGAGGTGATATTGAGCTTCATTTTATGGTTGAGGAAACTGAGACAGGCAGAGGTTAAGTGACTTCACCTGGGTCATAGAGCTAGTAGCATCAAAGACCAGAATTGAACTTTGGTTTTCCTGACTCTAGGCCCAGTGCTTTATCTATTGCATCACCTAGCTGCCTCATTTGGAGGCAAAGAATCTGAACTCAGAACTTGACTCTATCACAACCCACCTGCATGGCATTAGACAAGTCATCTCATTTCTCCCGGCCTCAGTTTCCTCATCCGTGAAGTAAAAGGATTCATCAATTTAGAGCTGAGATGGATCTTGGAGGTCATTTAGTTGAACCCTATGATTTTACAGATGAATAAGCTGAACTTCAGAGATGGTAAAGGATTTACTTAAGATCACACAGGTAGTAAGTGGATTCAAATCCAGGTCTTCTGACTCCAAATTCAGTGCTCTTTCTGATGTAAAGAACTTTTAAAGAATTTCCTTAGAAGTAGCTTAGTCTTTCTTGAGTTATTAGATTGATAACTTTAGGATTTAAGATATATTTGAAATTTCTAAGATTAATATGCAAGACTCCAATTTTTGCAAAATTATAGGTTTTAATGAACAACAATTTTCCAACCTTCTCTATAACATAATTTTGGAATCATTTGGAGGTAGAACATAAAGTTCTATCAATTACTGTGACTCATTCAACTTCTGACTTCTGTTGGACTGCCAATAAGAGCCAATTTTAATATTTCTACTGTAAAAGCAATCTGCATTTTAAAGAGGTTGCTTATAATTTAATGGTCAACCACTTTTGATGCAAAATATTAAATTCTAGTAGTAGAAGCTTAATGAACAGTATTTCTTCAAAGACCTAGGATTTTACCCCCTCTATGATACTTTCTCTATGAAGTGCATATGTGTGTAGGTACAGGGGTGCTATTGAAAATTAGTCAATTCAATTTCTAAGTCCTTGAAATTAGGTCAAATGGAGAAGTGTTATACCTATATAAACTAGCTGCTTTTTAAATAGTGTTTTCCAGCTCTAAATCTATGGTCCTATGATCCCAATATGGGGTTTATTCCATTTCATTCCTTGTGGAAATTTTCTCTTCTAATGTATCAGGGAGCCTCATTAATTCATATCCTTTTCCCTGGGACATATTAATTTAGAACACATTAAATTGAATACCAAGGTCAAATAGTTGTTGCTTTGTCATGTGGGGTTGATGCAGTGAGGAGAGATACTCTCATTACCTCTCCTGAATCCCCGCCTCTTCTGTCCCCCTTCCCACCAACCTCATTATTTGTCAATATAAATGAGGTTTGGTACATGTACGGATGCCATCAGCTTGATTGGATTATGAATCCTCCCCATGGAAATGCTTCTAGGAGAATCATGATGATATGGAAGGGTAATACATCAGCACTACTCTTTAATTGGTTGTAGAGGCTTTTTAAAAGGTCTACCAGCATAGACATCTGCACCTCTAAAGGACTATCACTTCCTCTTGGCCTCATTTGATCACTCCTTTGCTCATGCATCTGGTGAGAGATAGTGCTATAAGAAGAGGCCTATGAGGCCACAGGACCTCAACAAATCAGTTTTAGCTCTTGGCCTCTGTGTTTGTTGTATCCCTTTCTAGATGAAAGAGGTGGAGCTTCCATGATGTCATGGAAAGGTCCAAAGGACGCCTTCAGAGTCTAGGTTCCCCAGCCACTGAAGTATCCATGCCTGGAGAAGAAAGGACTGATCTTTGGGAGTGGACTTTGGGACTCTAGTCTAGCAGAAGCTGAGGTGAAGATTCATCTAGTAGTCATGCTATATCTGGATAAGAATTGGATGGGACCAATGCTTCCTGATTCTAGGCCCAATTCTCTATCTACTGAGCCACCTAGCTGCCTCCTAGGTAAACAGAGATTAAGTGGCCTTGCTCAGGGTCACAGAGCTAGTAAGTGTCTGAGTCCAGATTTGAACTCAGATGTTCCTGACTCCAAGTCTAGTACTCTATCCCTTGGACATCTAGATGCCTCTTTGTGTTATGTGTATACACATATATAAAATGTATGTATGCATGTCTATATATGTATACATATATGTATATGTACATACACACATGAATAGACACATTTGTATTGATAATATATCAACACAAAATTTAGGAGAACAGAAGAGAATTCTCAGAATTTTGAGTCCAAGAGCCTGTGTACTTATAGCTGCTACATAAATTATTTCTGCTGGGAAAACTATTCCCTCTGAGGCCTCCACCTCAGCTGCCTCTTTCCATTTTAATGAGATAATTTTTGACTCTGAGGTTTTGCCTCCAGAAAACTGTCCAGAATTAAAGTCACCTTTGAACTATTGTGTATGGTATAGGGCCAAAAGTCCTGAGGAGTTAAATTGTCTGAAGATCATTAGACCACCCACTTGCAAAAGATACGATGCCTGTTCAAATTCCAAAGAAACTCAAGGTCAGCCTCTCCTTATGTCCCTGGACAGTGCCTAGGAAACTTTCTTCCTTTTTCAACACCCTAAGGGGCTACACATCTGGAAAATTAGCATAACTAGTAAGGTTCATTTCATGTTCAACATTCCCTGGCTAACAGCCTCTTTGAAAAAGGTAAGTAGAAGAACATTCTGGGATATTACCAACCAAACACCCCAGCTACAGGGGCAATTTTAGAATTTCTTCACTCCATAGGAAGGTCTGCCCCCTCTGTCCAGTGTAACTCACAGGTAGGAGGGAGAGGGAAACTAAGAACCCCTAAAATTCTCTGGTAGTGAACAACTGTTTAACTCTTACTCGGCTGGTCTTTCTGAGATCATAGATGGAAATAATGAATTTTACATGGTTAGTGCACTGGGCTTCTATTAGTAATGCATATGTTTATTTCCCAAAAGCTAAGTTTCCATTGGAGACAATTTGAGTAGCGGAGGCAGCAGGATCACCATTGAAAACCAAATTTGGTTAAAGAAGACTTTTGCTATCTTTTCTTTCCTTGGGAGAAAAAGAAGAAACTGTTGTTAGGGTGTTGATCCAGAAATAAAATGTGGGCATTCCTTTGCAAATGCTTTCTTAGGCAGTTTAAACCAATTTTATTACTTTGTAGGCATAATTTTTAGAGAAAAAATCATATTCCTGTGCTAAATAATCCATTTTACTTACCAAATTTGCCTTCAAATAACCTTTACCTACTTTTAAAAAAATTTATTTTATTTTCAATTCATGAAACAAAATAAACATTTCCATAACACAGTGCAATGAAAAAGATGATTGCACATGAAACTGCAAGTCTACCATGTACAATTTGCTATTCCCTCCAAATATACAAGTTACTATGTAATTTTTTTTATTCCCTCTTCCCATTCCATCCCCGTACTCCATGGTTACCATTACACACAAATAGATACATACACACACATATATAAAATTATACTATACATTTATTTATCAGTTCTTTCTTTGGATGCAGATAGCATCTTTCTTCATATGTCCTTTATTTTTAATTTGTGTATTTATAATTGTCAAAATGACTTAGTCGCACAAAGTCATTCTTAAAACAGTATTGCTATTAACTGTATACAATATTCTCTTGGTTCTGCTCACTTGATGGAGAGATCTTCATCATTTTGTACAAGTCTTTCCATGCCTTTCTAAGATCATTGAGCTCATCATTTCTTATAGCACAGTAGTATTTGATCACAACCATATGCCACAACTTGTTCAGTCGTTCCCCAATTGATGCACATCCCTGCAATTTCCAGTTCTTTGCCACCACAAAGAAAGTAGCTATTAACATCCCATTCACATTCCAAGTTATAATTACTATTTGTGAATTTCCCTCCATCTTATTTTTACTCACTATTTTCTTTCTCTGTCTCTTTTTACCCCATCCTTTTTACTTTATCTTGTCGCTGACCCTTCCACTCCCTACTTCACTCACTCCTCCAAGAGTCCCCCATCTTTCCCCCCACCCTTCCAATACCAAACCACACACCTCTCCAAAAGTCCCCCCATCCTCTTTCCCTATTCTCCCAAATCCCAATCCACATAAACCCTCTAAAAGTCCCTCCTCTAACTGTCCCCTAGTTTATTACCTCTCTACATGTTCAGAAGACTTCTCACCCTTCCATATGTACACGTCATTTCCTCAACCCAGATGAGAGTAAAGTTCCAACATTACCAGCCCACCACCCCTACCTGCTTCCTCTGTACTTGTTCTTTTTTGTGCCCCATTTTAATAATATAGTTGCTCCCTTTTAGTTTTCCCTACCCAATTTTGTTTTTTTTTAAATCATTCCATCGTACACAATTCAGCACCAATATTTCTTCCAAACTACCTTAGTAGTGATGACAGTTTAAAGAATACTGATAACAGTTTGATCTTAATGAGCATCTTATAATTAGTCTTTATTGTTTTCCTTATATTTCTTCTGGATCTTTTATATTGAATTTTCCATTGAGTTCTGGTCTTTTTGTTACAAATACTTCTACAAATACACTTAGTTCTAAAAATCAAATTCACCTATAAAATACAGTATTTTTCTCATTTCTCCTTGTCCTTGATATCTCTGAAACTTTGGATCCTGTTGTCCATCTACCACCCCTCTAGGGTCCCCCCCCCCACCTCGCCCCTTACCACTCTCTCCTTTCTGGGCTTTAGAGATACTGCACTTTCGTGGTTTGAATATCTGTTGGTTCTATTACATACCACTCCCGTGATTGTAAGCTCCTAAGGATTATCTAGTACACCTGCCACCATCTAAACACTTTCAGAACTTTACTGGATAAGCCTCCTAGCCTAGCAGCACATCAGGTAGAACATTGTGCTTGGGTTTAGGAAGACCTGCATTCAAAGTTGATCTCAGACACTTAGTATCTGGCAAATCACTTAATATCTCTCTGCTTCAGTTTCCTTATCTGTAAAAATGGGGCAAATGATAGCATCTAATTCTTAAGGTTGTTGCAAAGATAAAATTTTGTGAAGCATTTTGCAGATTTTAAAGTGCTTTATAAATTGTAGCTATTGTAAATATTGTTATTAGGTAGTACTAAAGGGGAGAAAGAAAAAGAAAGAAACAGCTTTCCCCTGCCTCAGACAATAACCATAAAGAAAAGAAAAAAGAAAAAAAGGGAAGAAGGACAAAGGCTAGAAATCTTAGCTAGGGTGGGGAACCTGCAGCCTTGAGGCCACATGTGGCCTTCTAGGTCCTTGGGTGCAGCCTTTTGACTGAGTCTGAGTTTTACACAACAAATCCTTTTATTAAGGGAATTTGTTCTGTGAAGTTTGGATTCAGTCAAAGGGCCACACTTGAGGACCTAGAGGGCTATACGCGGCCAACCAAAGGTTCCCCACTCCAGTCTTAGATATTTTCCCTTCCCCACCCTTTTTCTTGAAGGCCCAGGTCTCAAATATCAATGAGCTAATCCTTGTGGTATGGATGTAATTGATGCTACATCTTTGCAATTCACAGTGGGTCTCCTGGTTTTGATGACTGCTGCTTTATAATATAGTTTGAGGTCTGGGAGCACAAGTCCCTCTTGTCCCTATATGTTTTCATCATTTCTCTTGATATTCTAGATCAGGACTGTCCAATCTTAGGTTTTTATTGAAACACTAGACAATATATTTTGATTTGCCATTCTAGTGAGAGCTCTGCAGTAGCTCAGCTTCATATACTAAAGCATTTATGTAAATTTCTATGCTTGTAGGAGGGTCGCATAAATCTATGTATATAGCCTGCAGGCCACATTTTGGACAGCCCTGTTCTAGATCTTTTGTTTTTCAAATGAATTTTATTATTATTTTTATCAAGTTCTAGAAAGCATCCCATAGATAATTTCACTAACATAGTATTGAAACGTAAATTAACTTTAGTAGAATTGTCATCTTTATAATTTAGCATACCTCAGCTATGAGCCCAGAATATTCTACCAGTTATTTAAGAAGTTCTTTATTTCTTTAAGGAGCACTTTGTAATTGAATTCATGTGTTTTTTGTGTACTTTAGTAGATTGATTACTAGATACTTACACATTTTATAGTTGTTTGGAATGTGATTTTCCTTTCTTTTAGTGCCCCATTGCATGTGATGCTTACTTTTTGTTTTAGCTAAATACTTTTTATAATACTAAAAAATGTTCCTCTATGCCTATACTTTATAAGGTTTTTAGCATAAGAGAGTGTTGTACTTTGTCAAAGACTATTTCTGTATCTATAGAGATAAACATATGATTTGGATGTTTCAGTTTTTATGTGATTAGTAATGTCAATTGTTCTCCTAATTTTGATCCAGTCTTGCATATATCCAATTTGGTCCTGATGAATGATTCCTTTAATCAATTTCTTAGTCTGTTTGATAGTATCTTATTTAAAAATTTTTAATTATCATTTATTAGGGACATTGGTCCATAGTTCTGTGCTTTATCCTTCCCTTATTTAGGTATTAGGACTATATTTGTCTCATAAAAGAACTTTCTCATAAAAGTATATTCTTTCTTAATATTTGGAAATAATTTGTCTACTATTAATATTAATTGTTCTTTAAGGGTCTGCTAAAAGTCTCATCAAGACTAGGAGGTTTTCTTTTTTCTTTGTGAGTTCCTCTGAGGTTAGTTTTATTTCCCTTTCTGAGAGTGAATTACGTGAGATCTCTATTTGGCTTAAGATCTCTGTTTGGTCTTTTGTTGGTTGGGTGTTTTATATTTTGAAGGCATTCTTCTATTTCTTTTGTGTTCACAGTTTTGTTAACTTTTAACTGTGCATAGAAGATTTTGATAATTCTTATTTCTTCTGGCTTTGATATAGTTTCACTTTGTTCAGCTTCTATTTTGTTGATTTGGTTTTTGATCTTCTTTCAAATATGATTGGCTAAAATGTTTATCAATTTTATTAGTCTTTTCAAAGAACCAGCCTTTAATTTTATAATTTCTGTAGTGTTTTTATTCTAGTTTTCTAGTTTCACTGTGTTCTGATGATCATATCTCCCTTTCAGGGCAGAAGAAAGTGGTGATTCAGTAAAGAATGAGGCAGTAAATATAATATCAAATCCATGGACTAGATGAGGAGATGTGAACAATAAAAGGAGAATTACTTGCACTGATGTCAGCAGACATTTGCAATTTTGCTCCTGCTCAGCAGTATTCCTATTAAAATTTCAAACAAGCCCCATAGCCACTAGTAAAACAGTTCATCCCAACAGGGTGTTCTTACTGGTATTATCAGTCTTTTCCCAATAGTCATATGTTTTCCAGCTGATAAATCAAATGGGTGCCTCCAGCCACAGGCTCATGATTTAGAATGGAAAGGTTGTGCCTCAGGAAGTAGAAATGTGAACCAGAGAAGGATTAGGAGACCACTTGTTTGCTGTGTTTCAGAAAAGGGCAGAGAACGATCTCAGAGGACTTGAAAGCAACTAACTCAACTTGAATATTTTTTCAAAAAAGAAACCTTGGAGCAGCATACCAGAGGCATGAAAACAAGCAGAGCAGTGTATTACTTGAAGGGTAGAAACTCCTGGGGGAATATTTCCTGGAACTGAAAGAAACAGTGTTTAAGAAGGAGTTGACTGAGAGAGTATAATTGTGGACTCTCTCTTTTTAGGGTTAAGCTCCATTACTATCCGGTATTTGGACATGAAACCCAGAAAACAAAATGTTTGTTTGTTTGTTTCACACTGCCTCTTTATGGCTAGCTTACTATCTGCTTGATGTGCATACTTCTTTCAGGGCTAGTTGGAAGAATTTGTTGACTGGATTTTTTAGTCGTTCAATGTGGACTTGGTAAAATAATGAGGATAAACACAAGTAGAAATGTTGCTTCCATTGGCAATGCCCTCTAGAGCACTTCTCTCCCCTTGTGACGCATAAATGATTTTCAAAAGTGAATATAAACAAAGCAAAATGCCATACAAAACTGAGTACAGATGAACCATGTCGCTTCCTTCCACCGAGGACTCTTCAAAGGAACTAAAGGCTTCTTACAGAGTGTTTATCCAGCTTCTACAGAAGAAAACACGCACACAACTCTCAAAGGTAGTTGTAAAAAGAAACTTTCAAACTTTCCACCAAACTTTACCCCATCTCAATCATTTAGTCCATAAAAGTTTGGAGTTATTTCATCCTTTAAAAACTCATAATCATTTTCCTCCTATTATAAGCGGATGCTTGATTTTCTCACCATCATCAATTCGATTCAATAAACGTTTATTACACACTTATTCTATTCTAAGCCCAGGGCTAGGATCTAAAGACAGAGAGACAAAAAAGAGACAATGTATGCCTTCAAGGAGCTTGTATTCTACTATGAGGATTTTATATATACACACATATACACACACACACATTCACACACACGCACATTTGTGTGTATATATACAGATAAATAAATACAGAAGCATACAAAGTAAATGAAAAGAAATTTCAGAGACTGGGAGTACAAAGAACACCAATTACTGGAAGAATCAGAAAAAATTTCATGGGGAATGAGGGAGGAGGAGGGAGCTTCTAAGCTAAGCCTCAAAGGGAACTAAGGATTCCAGGAGGCAGAGATGAAGGAAAAGATGGCATGTTTCACAATGTGGAAAGTCATCCAGTACTTGAGTTTTCCTTTCCATAAGAGTAAAACCAGTGGCTACAGGCCTACAACACATACAAAATGATACCAGTGAAAGACTTTGTAGCTAGAAAGAGCCCTAGAGCTGTATCTTTCCCCATAAATCTGTTCCTCCTCCAAACTTCCCTATTTTTACTGAGGGGACCATCTTGCTCTTCACCCAAGTTTGCAACCTCAGAGGCCTCTTTGATTCTCTCCTCTCTCTCCAATATTCAGTCATTCACAAAAGCTTGCTGATTCTACCTCCACGCAACCCCTTGCATCCATCCCCTTCTCTCTACTCACACAACCATCACTGCTGTTCAGGCCCTCATCACTTTTTACTCGAACTATTGCAATAGTCTCTTAATTAGCCTCCTTTGCTTCTAGCCTCTCTTCTTTCCAATTCATCTTCCAGATAGCTGACCCAAACACTCTCCACAAAATAAGGTCTGACCATGTCACAATTCTGCCCATCAGAGTCTGGGTAACAGAGTGGACCTGGAGTCAGGAAGGCCTGAGCTCAAATCTGGCTAGTCTCAGACACTTACTAGCTGTGTGACCTGGCCAAGTCACTTAATCAATGCCTTCTTCAGTTTCCTCCGTTGTATAATGTGGATAATAACAACACTTACCTCCTAGAATTGTTGTAAGGATCAAATGAGATGATGTCTGTAGAGTGCTTAGCACACTACCCAGCACATAGTAATGCTTAATAGGTACTTCCTTCCTTCTTCCCTTCCTTCCTTCCTCTGCTCAAAAGTCTGCTCTGTGCCTCTGGGATAAATATAAATTCCTCACCCTAGCATTTAATACTCTTCACAGTCTAGGTCCAGCTTGTTTTATATTTTCTCCCATCATTAACTCTGCTCTAATGAAATGGGCCTCTTTGCTGCCCCCTAACTTAGCACTCCCCTGCTAATGCTGTCGCACAGCCTGTCCTCATGCCTGTCATGTACTCTCTCCTTACTGCCTCTTAAGTGCCCATCAATTGGAGAATGGCTGAACAAGTTATGGTGTATGATTATGATGGAATACTATTGTGCTCTAAGAAATGATGAGCTCAATGAGCCTAGAAAAACATGGATAGACTTGCATGAAATAATGAAGAGTGAAATGGGCAGAACCAAGAGGATTGTATACAGCTAAGAGCAATATTGTTTTAAGAGCAACTTTGAGCAAATAAGTCATTTTGGCTATTATACATAACCCAAACTATAAAAAATAACCCTATAAGTATAAAAAAGAATGCTATCTGCACCCAAGGAAAGAAATGATAAATAGAAGTGTGTACAGAATGATTTTACATATATATGTGTGTGTACATATATATATGTATATATATATATATATATATGGCTATTTGTGTCTAATTTACATGATAATTTTATGATATATTTAAAAGGAATAGCAAATTATACACAATAAATTTGTAGTTTCATGTGGAAAAAATATTCTGGTTTTCCTTCAATGTTCAGCCTAGATCTTATTTCCAAAGCAAAGCCTTTCCTGATACTCCTAGTTATTACTGCATTTTCTCTCTTTTCAACTTATCTTGTTATTCATTCATTTCTTTTACAAGCTATATTCCTTAGTAGAATATATGCTCCTTGAGGGAAAGGACTGTTTTTCATTTGGAGGTTTGTATTTGGAATGGCTAGTACAATGTTTTGCACACAAGAAGCATTTAATGCCTATTTATTGGGTTGAATTGAATTAGGATAGGAGGCTCAACAGAGTGAAACTGAGAAAGAACATGAAAGTCCAGGACCAAGGACAAGGTGATGTTTATTCCCTGACCAAGAGATATCAACTGAGTCTGAGGTGCAGTTAGCCTTGAGGAGAGCCATTTCAACCTGAGGCCAGAGACAGAGTATAGACCTGACGTTAGCTCAACCAGCCACACAGCTGCTGACCATCAAGAGAAAGGGCAGAGGTCAGGAACGATGCATCTCCTCAGGAATAACTAGGCATCCTGGTGTCCAAAGCTATGAGCCTATACAAGTTTCCATCAAAAATAATCAGTCTAGGACTGCCTTCATTCTGTTAACTATGCTCTGAAAAGCAAGTAGCATAAGGAAGAGAATACAAGCATGGGTGAGTATATATATACATATATATATATATATATATATATATATACATATATATGTACTAGTCCAATTTCTCCATTATGTAAGTAAGGAAACTGAAGCCTAGAGAAGAGCCCAAGACAGTCAATCACCAAGAATGTATTAAGTGCCTACTAATTGTCAGGCATTATGCTAAGTGTTGGAATACAAAGACAAAAAAAAGCAATACAGGTAGTAGCATCTGTCAACATGTGGTCAAAATTATCCAAGATTGTGTGCTATATTCCCCACTTCTAGCAGTAGCAATTACTTCACAGGTTTAAGGACTTCCCAACACTAATTCTCAGGGAACCCTGAAAACACTGGAATATGATGCTTGGGATATTAATATTCGGAACCCTGAAGGTAAGTTTGAGAAAACAACATATGCTCCTGTTTTTTAAAAAAATTTCTAGGCACCTTCAGTGTTCCCAAAATTTCACAGATACACATAAAATATGATCTTTGCCTCTAGGAAAATGTAAAACTGTAAAGCCCTGTCTGTGTAAGTGTGAGCTACTAGCATTATTTATGTGTGTGTATATTGCAGACATATAAAGTATGTAATATCATACCAATAGTACCTTCATTAATATTAACTATAATACATACAAATATTTTCTTAGGAGCAAAGGATCTGTCTGATTGAGTTTAAAAAAAGAAGTGAAGCTGGGAAGGTAGGGAAATTCATAGAGTACTAGAATGTCTGAGCTGGAAAACACCTTTAGAGATCATTTTGTCTAATCTTCTGCATCCCCACCCCCACCCCCTATGAGAGATAGGGCAATTGAGGCCCAGAGAGACTGTGTGACTTGTCCACAGCTACACAATCAGTGAATGGCTGAGTAAGAACCAGAATTCAGGTCTCTGAGGTTAATGATCTTTCTACTTAGATCAGGAATTGTTCTGTCTGGTTCCTAGAAATATTAAAGCAGAATAAATTCTGAGTTCTAATACCTGATAGAGGATTAGCCCAGAGGGCAATCTGGTGTTTGCGTACTGACTTAAGAGGCCATCTGCCCTTCTGCCACCTTTCAATGTGATTGAAAATGGACATCAGTGATTTTTCTATACCTGAAACTCTAGCAAAAGCCTAATATCAAAGAAATATTTTCTGGCCTGGCTATTACATCACCTGAGTGGACCCAAATGGCTTCATCATATTTTTTTTAAATTAACACTTTCTTCCAGACAACTTCACAGTCTGAAAGGCTAACTTTGAATGGAGTATAAGAAAGGAACACACTGAATTCCTACTATAGTTGCCATAGAAACCTCAAAAGAGATTACATATAAATCAGACTTAAAGCTTCCTTTTATAATAAAAGCAACACATAAGCATAGGCTTCTTGTGGACAACTCTCTGCAAAAAGCCATCTGCTCAGATTCACCTCAATTTTTATAACACAGAAATCTCACCTTATCCAGTAAGCCTTAGCATAAAAGGTAATAAATGTTGAAGATTCTCATTTTTCCCAATCTCAGCCTAAGCAATTACTTATTGGTCATGATTTTCAGATAATCTGAGAATTCTTAAAGTCTTTCTCATTGACTTGTTTTCTAGGACATTTATTTTTTTTATATTTCTCAATTTTTTTCTGTTTTTTTTTAATTTCTTGTCTCATTTGGTCATTTGTTTTCTATTTGTCCCATTCTAATTTTCAAGGGTTTAGTTGCTGGAAAAGATTTACTACTATTTGTTCTAAGGTATTAATTCTCTTTGCAATTCATTCCTCACTAATTATTCCATTTTGTATCTCTTGTGTTATTTCTTTCAGGTATTTTTATACTCCTGTTATCCAGGACTATATATAGTTTCGGAGGCGCTCCTTGGACTTCTTGTGGAGCTATTCTCTCTTCTGAGTTTATCCCATGGATATCTCTCAGTGCTAGGTGTTTCTTCAGTGTATTTGACATTTTCTTCATGGTAAATTCCATTTCCATACTTCTGGTTGTTGTGGACAGGCTCTGATCAGTCCTGAGTGTGGTGGCTAAGATCAAGCTATCCATTTTTCAGGACTTGCCTGGTCTTGTCTTCTACTGTGGTTCAGGCCCAGGTTCCCTGGATGTTGAGTTGGGGATGGCCTGACTGAATGTTGGGTATGGTACAGGACACCAAATGCCCATTCAGGGCTTTTGTAAGATTCTGCAATCTTTTTGTGAAGGCCTAGACTGGATGGAGAAGTTTATAGGTGATTCTCTTTGTTTTTCTTTATCTTTGCTCCTCCTGGTATATTTTTTAGAACCTTGGATATTTGGATATTTTAGATGCTTGGACATTTATGGGGGATCTGGACTCCCCTAGGTTCTAACACTCCACTATCTTTCTACACTAACAACTGCCTTTTGCAAAAGGATGACTTCAAGTGGCCAAAGACATGGGAAAACCGGAAAATGAAAACTAACACTAGAAAGAAGAAAAGACTTCAAAGTATTTGATATGTGGATCACAGGGAGTCCCTTCTTTCTCTAAATCTTATGATACTACACATTCAGGTGTGGCATGCAGAATTTGAACGTGTTAGGCAAATCCAAAGTCACAAGTGCTCACTCTCTCTTTTTTCTCCCATCTTCAAAAGTTCTAAATTATGGTCTTCCCTAGGTCCACATTTCTACTTCCCTCTCCACACTCCAGACACCAGAAGCCTCATTGAGATGCCTACCATTCCACGCCATCTAAATCTTGCTTTTTCATGGCTCAGTGACCTTGCGGTAGCTAAGTGGTTCTGAATCCACATGGCTCACCTCTGCTATCGAAAAGCTTAAAAAATTTTAAAATAAGTAAAAAGCATCAAAAATCTCTTTCATATGGCTCAAGCTCCCAGTTGATATGGAAAGAACTCTTCCGCTATCACCCAAACAAATCTAGGCAGAGCATCTATTCTCTGTCTTTCTCTCTGTCTCAATCCCTGCCACACTATCTCCTTCTTTTCAGTTCTTCTATTCACAATGTATGATAGACACATATCACAGTTGTTTTTATATCAAAGATTAAAGGGTATACCACCACTAGGCATAGTGCCACAATCCTGTAAACTCTGCTGCTAGTGAGGCTGAGGATGGTAGATTACTTAAACTCTGAGTTCTGAGCTACAGTGGCCTAAAAGACATAAGTAGTTCTAGATCTGCATCCCAAAGAGATCATAAAAATGGGAAAAGGACCCACATGTACAAAAACATTTATAGTAGCTCTTTTTGTGATGGCCAAGAACTGGAAATTGAGGGGATGGCCATCAATTGGGGACCGTGAACAAGTTGTGGTTTGTGAACAAGTTGTGGTTTATGAATGTTGGAATATTATTGTGTTATAAGAAATGATGAGCAGGCAGACTTCAGAGAAACCCAGAAAGACTTATATGAACTGATGTTGAGTGAGGGGAGTAGAACCAGGAGAACATTGCTACACAGTAACAGCAATACTGTGTGATGACTAACTTTGATAGACTTAATTCTTCTTAGCAATGCAAGGATCTAAGACAACTCCAAAAGACTCATGATGGAAAATGCTATCCACATCCAGAAAAAAGCTATGGAGTCTGAATGCAGATTGAAGCATACTATTTGCTGTCTTCTCTGTTGTTTCTTCTTTCTTGTGGTTCCTCCCATTGGTTCTAATTATGCTTTCCAACATGACTGTTGTGAAAATACGTTTAATATGAATGTATATATAGAGCCTATATCAGATCTCATGCTGTCTTGGGATAGGGGGAGGGAGAGGGAGAAATTTTGGGACTCAAAATCTTATGGAAGTGAATATCAAAAACTAAAAATAAATAAATATATGTATTTTTAAAAAGATATAAGCCATTACTGCACTTCTAACCCAGGAGAGATAAGGAGATTCAGTTTCAAAAAAAAATTAAATTATAAAAGAACATACTATGGTAAATCAAAAATGTTTAATATTTAGGAGAACAATGGGAGTGGATGCCTATTATCTGCAAGCAAAAAGGAGGAAGGAATTAAACTTATATGCATTTCTGTAAACACAGATATATCATCTATCTCTCTCTCTAGAGAAAGTCAAAGTAGGATGGAAGTTCCTAGTTTACTTTTTGCAAGTTCTATGTAACTCCTAGTACATCTTGAGCTCTCCATCTAAACCCAGGTCAGCAAATAATAGCCTATGGGACAAATATGGCTTTCTAAAAACCATTCTTAATTTGTAGGCTGCACAAAAATGAGAAGCTGGCTAGATTTGGCCCTGTAGGCCATAGTTAAACAGTGGATAGAGCACCAGGCCTGGAGTCAGGAAGACCCATCTTCCTGAGTTCAAATCTGGCTTCAAACACTTACTAGCTGTGTGAACCTGCGTGAGTCACTTAATCCTGTTTGCCTCAGTCTCCTCATCTGTAAAATGAGCTGGAAAAGGAAATGACAAACCACTTCAGTATCTCTAAGAAAACCTTAAATGGCGTCATGAAGAGTTGGACGTGACTGAAATAACTGAACAATAACATTTAGGCAATTGAGCGGTGATGTAACAGCCTGTGCTGTTAATCCCTTGAACCGATTAAGTGCCAAGCATGGTTTCAAAACCTTTTAAGGAAAAATAACCTAATTTGCATGAGATTGGGAAGTTGGATATTGCTTTCACCACAGTAACCATAGGCTTTTTTTATGGAAATCAGGACAATTGCCTGGCTTTGACCACACTGATGCCCAATCAATCTTGAGGAAGTATCCCCAAGTCCCTGATCCTTGCCCCTTCTCTTGATGGGTAATATCTATGTTACTGGTACCTCTGACACAGTTCTCCTCTACCTCTGGCTTCAGGTTGAAACTATTCTCTTCATAACTAACTGAGCTATAGACGCTGTTGATATCTCCTGGTAAAAGAATAGGAATATTCTTGTCCTTGGTCTTGGGCACTCGTCTTCTTACTCAGTTTCCATGAGTTAAGCCTTCTATCCCAATTCAATTCAATTTTTTAAATGTGTTCAATCATTACTACATGTAAGGCATTGGAGGCACAAATTTCCAAATGAAAAATAATCCCTTCTCTCAAGAGGGTCACATTCTACTAGGGAAAACACCATGTAGAAAGAATTGGAGAATAACACAATGATTTGAAGAGGAGAGAAAACATACTCATAACTAAGAGTATCAGGAAGGGGTTTGCATAGGAGAAAAGATCTGATCTGAGCCTTGAAGGAAAACAAGGATTGTAGGAGGCAGAAATGAGGAGAGCCAGGCACAGAGACAGGCTTGTGAAGGCATAAAGATGGTAGCTGGGATGGCAACAATGGTAGGTAACAGGCCAAATTGGCTTGAATACAGTGGTGCATGATGGAGAGGAATATAAAATAAGTATAAAACATTGTGGAGAAGCATATTGTGAAGGCTGCCTGTCAGACATCTCCATCTGGATGTCTAAAAAGCACATCATATTCAACTAGGCGGAGTAATTGATATTTCATGCTAAAGGAACTAGGGAGCCACTGAAGACTTTTGAGCAGTGGAGAGAGATGTTCAGACGTGTGTCTTAGCAAGATTATTTTGGCTGCTGTATGGAAGATGAATCGGAGAAGGGAAAGACTGGAAACATGGAGAATAGTGAAAGGGCTATTACAATTGTTTAGGCAAGATAAGGGCCTGAAAAAGAGTGGTGATTGATAAGTGGAGAGAAGGGGATAGATGTAAGAGACGTTGTGCAGATAGAATTAGTAAGAACTGACAAGTGAAGAGTCAAGGATGATGCTGAGGTTGAAACCTTGGGTGATTAGAAAGATGATAGTGCCCTCAAAGAAAATAGGGAAGTTTGGAAGAAAAAAAATGAGTTGGGTTTTGCATATGTTAAGTTTGAGATGCCTTTTGGACATCAAGTTAGATATTTCCATCAAGTAGGTGGTAAAGCTGGAATGGAATTCAAGAGAAAGAATAGAGTTGGATATATTAATCTGGAAATTATCTGTTTGTATAGATCACTGATTTCTGTTGAATAAATGCTCACACCAAAAATTTAACAATCAGCTCTCACAGACTGGTTAGAGCTGGCTCCAGTATGCTCCTGGAAGTAACCCAGGGAAGAAGTTTTTCAAGGTGTAAGTGACAATAGGAACAGAGGATAAGGTTAGATGATGATATAAATATAATTAAACCAATCAACTAGCAAGGGTCAGCAAACTAAGGCCCGAGGGCTAAATCCTGCTGTGTGTTTTTGTACGTCTCTCATAATACAAAAAATAAAATAAAAAATTCTTAGCTCTGAGCTGCAAAAAAACAGGAAGCAGGTGGGATTTGGCCCTCAGGCAGTAATTTGTATACTCCTGAATTACAGAGTCAAGACTATGGAGGGAGGAAAGCAAAGGCAGAGGAGAGAAATTGGCCTGGTAGAACAGTGACGGAACAGAATAGATTTTGGAGGAGTTCTGTAGATAGAAAAATGGATTAATAGCAGGTTATGAATAGGAATCCAGCCTTCTGGATTTTCAAATTAAGACTATGCCCTTTCTATGTGTGACTAAGGTAGAGTTAAGGTACAAGTCATGGAAATGTAAGAGGCTGAAGATTTTGGGGGGGATATAGTATTGATGAAGCAGGGTAATCGTGGTATTTTGATTGTTAGGCTGGGCTGGAGAGGAAGCTAGTTATTCCCAACTTTTGACTACTATGGGAGAGCTTTTTTTTTCACTTTCAAACCCAGCTAGCTAGACTAAGGGCAGTGGTCCTTGGAAGTTTAGAACATAATCACATAAAAGGAGCCAACAATGAATGTGTTAAACTAACAGTAAAAATAAGGCCACACCAGGGGGCTTCTTTTAAAAGTGTAAACACCTTTCTGAGATAGAAATAAAGGAAGTCTGGTCATTGAATAAGCAAAAAAAAAAAAAAAAAAGAACAGAAAATCAACCAAGCCTCTGAGGACCATTAAAAGATTGAGTTACTTGATTTTCAGACAGTCCAGGCAGAAGTCAGACTCAAGGAGGAACTCAACTCACCATGAGGTATGTAGAAAGTGCTAGGAGCTGGAGAAAGGGTGGGGAAGTAAATAGTTCTCTCCCACAGAGTTGTCAGTTGGAGGGGGAATTCAAGGCAGAAGGAAGATGCCCAGGAAGTTCCTAAGACCAAGGACAGAGGAGCCAGTGGAAGCAATGGAGTGCCTACAGAAGCCAGATCACAAGAAATATGAATCAAAAGATGACAAACTTGGAAAGTCACAGATAGAGACTGAGGAATTTGATTCATCTAAGCTGAAAAAAGGGAAAGTTTCCCAAAGAAATTATTTTTCCTAAGCCTCAAAAGTGTGAAGAAGGAAAAAGCACCTCCTAAGGATGAAGACCTCTCCCTCAAACCCAAAAAGGTAAAAAAGACAGAAGAACCTTCTGTAGATGGACCAGTTCTTTTAAGCCCCAAAAGAGAAAGAAGGAGATTCTGTAGATCCCCTTTATTTTCCTAGATCCAAAAAGATAAAGAAGTATCTGTAAATGATCTTTGCCCTTCTAGGAGCAAACAGGTAAAAGTAAAGAGGTTGAAGGTGAACTCCGTTTTTCCCAAAATTAATTAAAGGAAGAGGAGCCTTGTCAAAAAAGAAAGTCCCCCATTAACAGAAGATGGAAAAGAAGACAAAGAAGTGAGATATTGGAGAGAAAAGCCCTAAGTTGAAGAAGATATTAACAGATAATGGACCCTCTCAACTCCATATGGCTTTTTTAGGACTTTCCTGTCTACCAGCAACTTGGTTCTTCAACACACAAAATCAGGAGCCCAGCCCTTACTCAAGTCTGACTTCTGCTTTGGCTGCCCACTGAGCTAACAACTCCAACTTTTAATGGCCTCAGAGGCATGGCCAATTTTTTGCTTGCCCAGTGGCCAGGATTCCTTTAATTCCATCAGATAAAGGTGTTCACACTTCATAAAGGTATCCCTGGCACATTTTTACAGTTGTTTTAACACCTTGTTGGTGGCCCCTTTTCTTTGCTTAGGTCTTAGGCTTTTAAAGACCAGGTCCTTACAGTAGTCACACCCTCCAGCCTCCTAAACTGCTGATTCATTCATTGCCTAGAGAAGTCTCACTGTAATTCCTTTTTTTCTTCCTGTTCTAGAATATTTTTTATATAAAACCATTATTAATTTTTTTCCTTCTGAGCCCCTATCCAGAAAGAATCACTTTGACAGAAAGCTGCAATTTACAATCTATCTGACTCCCCTCCCAAGTACCCAATCATTTCTCTTTCCACTGCAGTCACCTCATGATACACCTAGGCCCACAATACAAGTCAAATACGTTCATTATAAAACCCAACTTTAAAGAAAGGTGGGGTAAATCAACTCTTAAGAGATGGAGATAACTTGTTTGGGCAGCTAAGTATACTCCTTTAGGGAGGGATGGAAGGAAAGGGATGAAGTAGGATAAGGAATCACCAGCTCCAGTCTCAGGAGTCCAAATGGTTTTTAGCAATGATGGCTCTACCCCAATCTTCTAGTACATTACACAGCCCAGATCATGGTCTCCTGACATTTGCTACTTATATGGCTCCTAGTCTCTGGCATGACTGGGTCCACAACTGCCTTTGCTCCCCATATGTATTCTACTGAGATGCAGAACATGTCTAGGGTGACTGTGAGTGTGTATATGTATATCTGTGTCTTCAACTACATTGTGGATTTGCCTGAGGTTTCTAGCATACAGATACTAGCAGGAAATTGATCTCTGAGGATATAAATTGTCTTGTATTTAACCACTTAGATACTGGGCTTTCAAGGACCACCTCCTTTCATTGGTGACTCTCAAGATGTCTTTCTTCACAGTTACCCAGAAGCCTCCTCACTTTGGAAGATCACTCCATCTCAGCCACCTTCTCACCAGGAAAGAGCACTACACCCAGTAGTTTTCTCACCCTGGAAGATCACTCTGTTCCTGCACCTCCTTTCTTTAATTGACCAGTTCCTCCCAGAACCTACATTTTAAAGAAAGTGCCCAGGCCAGTCATGTTCACTCTGTTCCTTTCTAGAGAAGTCCCACTGTAGTTCCTTTTTTCTTCCTGTTATAGAGTGTTTTTAATATAAAATAATTATTTAATATAAATTTAATTTATAATTTAATATAAAATAATTTAAATTTAATTTAATATAAAACAATTATTAATTAGAGCTCTGCCCCTAACTTATCAGACTTCTTTCTTTGCCATGCCCCAGAAAATGCTTTCTTCTCACCCCCACCTTTCAAGAATAGAATGAATAGAATAGGATAGAATAGAATAGAATGAATGCTCCTTCAGTACAGGTATTCTCAGTGCTTAGTGCGATGTCTGGCACATAGTGAGCCTTAATAAATGCTGTTGACTTTATTTATATTTACTTTTGGTATGCATGCTCCAAATAGAATGCCTTTCACATAGTAGTTAATTAATATATAATTTATGTATAATGCATTAATATTAATAATACATTAGGATATTACATAATATAATTATGTGTAATTATGTAATGTTATAAGAATTAATAATAATATAACAAATTTAAATAAATTAAATTATTTTAACTGAATTCTATGAGGTAGAGGAGGAAATGTATTCAAGGCATTTGTGGCATGTGGAAGTAAGAACTGAATCATAGACTCCCTCACTTTCAAGATGCAACTCACCTTCCACATGAAGCCTTTCTTGATCCCCTAACCTCTAAATGTCCCCCTGCAACAACCTCATATTTAAATACTTAGTGTTTATTTTATATTCAGCATGTGCCTATAGACTCACAAGTTGTCTCTTTTAATCTAATGTAAACTCCTTGAGAGCAAGGATTGGATTCTTTTTTTTTGTCTTTGCATATATGCCCAGGGCCTAATACATTGCCTGACATATAGTAGGTGCATAATAAATGCTTATTGATTGATTGATTGATCGAATAGAATTATACTGAATTTGAGCAACTTATCAAGACAACAAGTGAAGCTTGCATATTATGGGTTGCCAGTCAGAGCACAGCTGTGTGTACAATGAAAACTTAAAGTTAACTATAGTCTTTCCCCCTAAGAACTCAGAGCACTTTCACATACATTATTAAATTTCCCCTTGCACAATCCCTGGGATATAGAAAAGGCCATGTATTTTTGAAAATAAAATTTGATATCTTTTGTTTTTTTACATCATCAAACTTTCTCTCAAAATTCTACCTCTTTCTGTTCCCCAAGAGCCATGTGATAATGTTTTAAAGGAAAAGAGGAAGAAGACTCAAAAAAGTAAAACAGTAGTACATCAAAAACAGTTTGAAAATATGTGTAATTCTCAACACCCATGACCCCCCATCTTTGCAAAGCTGGAGGGCTAGATGTTTTCTTACATCTATTTGTATCTCCATGTTTCAGCATTAATTGATGACAGTCTGTTGAGAACACTATGAAAGTGTTCAGCTCATCTCTCCAGGACCATGTCCTTATTACTGATCAATGTGGCTCCATTAGGGCTGAGTAGCTGAGATGCACCATAGGTCTTTGGTCTGGAAATAGCTTTCCAAGAATCATAGGAGTGCTTTGGGTTGTTACCATCAGTGTAAAACTGAATTTCATCTGCTTTCTTACTGATCCAAGAACCCTGCATCTCTCTAGACTTTGCTTTTCTTTAATTGGAGTTGAACATTGTCTTCTTGGACAATGGACAAACTACATTTCTGGTAAACCCTGTGGAGTTCTCATTTTTCATTTAGTAGCTTCTGAATTTCCCCATCATTTTCTATTTTTAAAAAAATTATTTATTTATTTTTAGTTTTCAACATTCACTTCTATAAGATCCTGAGTTCCAAATTTTCTCCCCCTCCCTCCCCTCTGCCCACCCCAAGACAGCACACAATCTGATATAGGCTTTACACATACATTCATATGAAACACATTTTCATGTTGGTCATGTTGTAAAGAAGAATTATAACTAATGAGAGGAACCACAAGAAAAAAGAAACAGAGAGAGAGAGAAACAGAGACAGAGACAGAGAGAGAGCAAATAGTATGCTTTGATCTGCATTCAGACTCCATAGTTCTTTTTCTGGATATGGATAGCATTTTCCATCATGAGTCTTTTGGAGTTGTCTTAAGTCCTTGCATTACTAAGAAGAGGTAAGTCTATCAAAGTTAGTCATCACACAATGTTGCTATTACTGTGTATAGTGTTCTCCTCGTGTAAGTCCAGATTTTTCTGAAGTCCACCTCTCATCATTTCTTAATTTTGGCCTGACAATTAACATCAAGAAAACACAGGCCCTTCACCAATCAGCACCACACTATCTACGTCTGGTGAGATTTTAAATGTTGTGCATTAATTCACTCACCTTGGCAGTGTACCTTCCAGGGATTTACAAATAGATGTTGAGGTTGATGCACACATTGCCAGAGCTAGCTCAGAATTTGGGAGGCTCTGAAGGAAAGTGTGACAGAAGAGGTATTAGGGTGCCTACCAGACTGAAGATCTACAGAGCTGTTGTGATGACCTCATTGTCGTATGCCTGCGAAACTTGGACAGTATACAAATGTCATGCCAGGAAACTGAATGGCTTCTTTTGAATTATCTTAGGAAGGTTTTGAAGATCTTATCAAGGCAAGATAAGACACTAGACAATGAGATCTTTTCTTGAGCTGAACTGCCAAACATTCAAACTCTACAGCAGAGACTGCAACTCTGATGGGTTGACCACAATGTTCAAATACCAAATGCACTTTTGCCTAAAATAACTATTTTATATGGAACTCACAGAAGGTAAGCATTCACATGGAGGTCAGAAGTGTCACAAGGACACTCTCAAGGTCTCTCAGAAGAACTTCAGTATTGATTGTGAGACACAAGAAACCCTAACACAGGGACTCTCCAGCATGGCAAGTTTGCATTAAAGAAGACTCTGTGCATTATGAACAAAGCAGAATTGCAATATCTCAAAAGAAACATGAGATGAACAAATTTAGAGCCATCTCCCCACCACATATATATTGCTTTCTTGACTCTGCTTATTTCAAATCTCTGCATCAGTTAATCTTTCAGTGCTTCTCTGCATTCATCATACTCATTCTTTCTTAAAGCAAAGTAATTATCCATCAGATTCCATCCAATATAATCCATTATATTCATGGGCCACAATTTGTTTAGTTATCCCCCAGTCAATGGGCATCCACTTCCGTTTCTAATTCTTTGCTATTACAGATAGTGCTACTACAAATATTTGGTGTATATGGGGATTTTCTTCTTATCAATGACCTCTCTGAGGCATAAATCTAGTAGTGAAATCTCTGAACCAAAAGGTATGAGCATTTTAGTCACTTAATCTGCATAATTCCAAGTTGCTTTTGAAAATGACTGTACTGATTCACAGCTCCACCAACAATGCCCTTGTGTCTCAATGTTCCTACAACCCTTCCAACGTTGAATATTCCCATCTTTTGCATCTTTACCAATTTGAAGCAAATGAGGTGAGACCTCACGGCTGTTTTGATTTGCAATTCTTTATATTAGCTATTTGAATTATTTTATGAGGTTGCTAATAGTTTGTAATTCTTCTCTTGAAAACTGTTCAGCTATATCCTTTGAAAGCTATGTACTATTGTCCCAATTTTAATGGTATAGAAACAAACCTAAAAGGAGAGGAAGAGAATGGCTCATACAGCAGCAACAGAAGATGAAATTAGAAAAAGAATCCAGGTATCCTGATTCCCAAACCAAGAATAATCAGCACATTATAATGCTTCCTTAGAGATCCTCATCCTACAGGTTTAAAAAAAACCCTGAGAACAAATTGATCGAAAGCAACTTAACTAAATATTATCTTTGTTATATCTTAGGATGATTTGAGGGGGCATATGAGTGGGCAACGAAGATAATAAAATAGAATGGGGGAATCCAACTATTGGAAACTCAGAGAAAGGGCCTTTGTATTTAATAAATTCAAACATACTTTGTCTAAAACTCTTTCAGAAAAAAAATCCACTCAGCCTTTAAAGAAGAATGAGGTTGAGTCCCTTGGCATGAAAAATACTAGTGACTTTGAGAAAGCACACAGCATGAAGTCAAACACAGCAAAGAAAAACAAGAGGCCTCTGAGAAGGAAAAAGAAAAAGCAGGATATGAGCCTATAAGAAAATGAGTGAGTATCTGTGTTGGATGTCCTTTCCATTTTAGTGAAGACTTTGTCTTCTGTTCTAGCTTCCTCATGGTGAGCAGACCACAAGCAATGGAGCACGGCCAGAAGATAAATCTCAGACAAGTGCCCTTGCAAAGGGCTAGCTTAGTAAATGTGAGCCATTAGTAAACTGTGCCAAAGTACTAAGAATGCTGTATTCTAGGTTCATATCATCACCTCTCACTCTCCTCAAAACTTATCACCAAAGAAAATTTTAAAAAGGCCATGAGCACTCAATAAATAGGAAGGGTTTTTTCCCCTCTTTCTCTTCTATTTGTCATTCGTGCTCTCAAAT